>NC_091838.1:64539623-64842654 GCF_037783145.1 Equus przewalskii | reverse complement strand
TGGCCACAGATTAGTTAGTTGAGGAGGACTATATGAGTGTTTAACTGGCCACAGATTAGTTAGTTGAGGAGGACTATATGAGTGTTTAAAAGAAGCAGAGGGAAACCTTTCTTTAGCATTATCTAAAGTTACTATTAAATTTTCTTAAAATGCTCCTGGTCTACATGGACTGAAATAAAATAAAAGTTGCACACAGATCTCAAAGGTTCATATTAGATTATGTCTAATCTCTAGTGTTCTGCCTTGTATTATTTATTTAAATCTTTTAAGGACTTCTTAGAAAAAAAAGTTTAGGATGCTCTTCTTAAAGCTACCTAGCTAACGTGTTTTTCTCTTTTTACTCTTCAGTTAAGTGTCAGTCTATTTCAGATGTTAACAATTGCATCATTTTAATTTTGTGATCTTAATTGTACATTTATTCTTCACCTCATTCCTGGAATATCATTGTACAAAGCACTGAAGGATATTTTTGCTCTAGGTTATATGTATAATATTTACCTCTTTAGAAGTGAATATTTAGATATTATCAATAAATTTAAACAACATGGCTTGTTCCTATCAAAGCGTCTTTACGACATCTTTCCTATTACAGCATCTTTACACTCAGTAGATTTTGTGTAACCTACATGATCATCCCTTATATTGGCTGTGTACAAGTTCAGGGATGCCAAAAATAATGTTGAGGTAGGCATTTGAACATTTGTCCTTCAAGGCTAGATACAAACATAAAGGCAAAAACCAAACTTTGTTGTGTATCACTATATTGCAATAGCTGTTTTTCAAACATTTCTCAAACTGTATTTCCTATGGAGACCCAATATATAAAAGCAGTGCTGCACTGGTTGGAGGAGGGAGAAGACCCTAGATCCTTGCCCCTTTGAGTTACCTTCTTAGGTCCCTGAGATTCTATCAGATGCAGTTTAAAAACCACTGAGCTAAAGCAAAGCGCTTATAAGGAGGAATTTGACTCTGAAGGAGATAAAAAGACAAGCTACAGACTGGAAGAGAATATTTGCAAGCCACATAGCCAACAAAGGACTAATATTTATAATATATTAAAAACTCTCAAAACTCAGCAACCCACCCTCTCGGCATAGTTGGGAGTGTGTCAGTCTCATAAAAACTCTGAAAACTCAACAGTAAAAAAAAAAAATGATCTAATTAGAAAATGGGCAAAATCCATGACCAGATGAAACATAAAATAATGTTCACCATCATTAGCCATTAGGGAAATGCAGATTAAAACCACAAGGAAATATCATTACACATGTATTCGAATAGCTAAAATGAAAAATAGTGGCAACAGGGGCTGGCCCCGTGGCCGAGTGGTTAAGTTCGCGCGCTCCGCTGCAGGTGGCCCAGTGTTTCGTTGGTTCGAATCCTGGGTGCGGACATGGCACTGCTCATCAAACCATGCTGAGGCAGTGTCCCACATGCCACAACTAGAAGAACCCACAACGAAGAATATACTACTATGTACTGGGGGGCTTTGGGGAGAAAAAGGAAAAAAATAAAATCTTAAAAAAAAAAATACATCTCAAAGTATTAAAAAAAAAAAATAGTGGCAACAGCAAACGCTGGTAAGGATGCAGCAAAACTGGGTTACTCATACATTGCTGGTGTGAGTGTAAAACAGTATAGCCAGCCTGGAAAAGAGTATGGCAGTTTTATAAAAACCAAACATGAGCTTACCATACAGCACATCGATTACACTCGTGGACATTTATCAAGAGAAATGAAAGTTAACACAAAAACCTGTACCAATTAATAATACCTCCACCCCATTACTCTGTATCCCCCTATCTTATCAGCTTCTTGCATATTGTTAGTTTTGTATTTGTTTATTGTCTAGTTCCCTCCACTAGAAAGTAAGATTCATTACAAACAGGGACTTCAGTTTCACTCATTGCTATATTCTCAGCATCAAGAACAGTACCTGGCATTAGTATGTACATGGTAAGTAATGAGTGGATTATTTAATTAATGGAAAAGGTGATTTTATATATAGGAGATTTTATATAAAGCAGATTTTTGGAAGAACCCAAGACTCCTACCAATCTTAAGAGATCTCTCCATCTGAATCTACACTTGCATGAGGTCTGGCTAGCTCAGACAAGTTTGAATGGTCTGATTTCTAAGATAAGAACTAGAAGCTTCTCCCGTGAAACCTAAGAAAGGAATTGAGTGGGAGGCAGAAATGATAGAACAAGCCCTATTTACATCAAAGTGACCACGAGGGATTTTTTTAAACATTTATCATGACTGGTACCTCTCTCACATAAGTGATCTACAATTAAGAGCCTTCAACAGGTAGCTTATAATCTAGCTGGAGGGAATAAAATCACGCAAAGGATAGGACAGAGAGAGTTAAATCAGATCATAAGAGAGATTCAGGCATCTTTACAGAATTAAAGGAAGTTGGTATTAGGAAAGACTATGGAAAAAGGACTGATATTTATGTTGGAACTTGATATTTATGTTAAACTTGGATAAAATTTAACAAGTGGAGATAAATTAGGAGGGCATTTCTAGTGGAAGGAACAAAGACAAAAGATTGGAGGACGTGTGTAGGCATGCCGTGTGTGTGTGTGTGTGTGTGTGTGTGTGTGAGAGAGAGAGAGAGAGAGAGGGAGAGAGAAGGAGAGGAATAGGAATAATGGGATAATGCTTCAGGGAATAGCAAGTATAGCAAGTAGTATGGCCTACCTGGTACATACAGCGGTGTGGGAAAGAACCGGTAAATAAGGCTAGAAAATCTGAGCCTATACTGTAAGTCTCCTTGAACACCTGCCTAAGGAGCTGGTACATGGTGAATTACAAAAGTGGCAAATATAATGTAGGAACAATATCTTGAGGAGGATTTCTGAGTTTTCCACAGAACCTAGCAGAAAAGAGTGCACGATGGATTAGTGAGTGATATCATTGTCTCCATATGACATTCCACCCACCGCTTATTTCCGCCCTGGTTGTAGGGAAAGGGATAAGATTTGTCTTTGAAGTCATTAGAATTGGATTTGAAGCTTAACTTTCCTACTGATTAGTTACATACTCTTAGCTGAGTTGTTTAATTTGTGATTCAGTTTTCTCATTAAAAAATAAAAGAGGTGAGAGGCAAGAGGTAGATAAAGCCAACTTAATAAGATGCCCATGAGGCTTTAAGTGTTAGAAAGTAAATATGAAATGCCTAGCTTAGTACCTTGCGTGTGGAAGATGTTGAATAAATGTTACTTGCCTTCCTCCCAGGCAATTTTCAAGGGAAAATGTGAGTTAGTTCTGGCTCAGAGCAGAGAAGGACCAGAGCACTGAGGCCGCAGGACTGAGAAGTGGCCCTGATAGTGTAACCCATGATGAGAACTTAGATTCCCTGACATAACACTTTTGAGTTTCCACTTTGATTGAATTAGTTTGAATTTTATTTGGCCATTTGATTTAGCACCTAATATTTGATTGAATTAGTTTGAATTTTATTTGGCCATTTGATTTAGCACCTAATATTATAAAAAGGAGTCAGATAAATTCAGAAATCTAAGGTGGGAATTTTCGTGAATAAACTCACAATTCTTATTTCCAAAAATTGCTTACTGAACTTTATTTTTATTTTCATTTTTTTGAGGAAGATTAGCCCTGAGCTAACATCTGCCGCCAATCCTCCTCTTTTTGTTGAGGAAGACTGGCCCTGAGCTAACATCCAGGCCTATCTTCCTCTGCTTTATATGTGGAATGCCTGTGACAGCATAGCTTGCCAAGCAATGCATAGGTCCGCACCTGGGATCCAAACCGACAAACCCTGGGCCACTGAAGCAGAACATGTGAACTTAACTGCTGTGCCACTGGGCTGGCCCTTGAACTTTAATTTTTTCTAATTTTAAAGATATTAATTTCTCTTCCAGTATCTCTTGATCAGACAATAGAGCTCCAATTATGTACTTTTGCTGCATTTTATAAAATGTAAAACTTTCTAATTAAAATTTTTTAATGAAATGTATCTATTTAGACAGAAATGATTGCATTATATCCTGGATTTTGGCCTTTAACAATAATATTGGCATTTGTTTTAATATGTAATGCAGTTAAAACAAATATTTAATTGCTGCTTTGTTTTATTTAGAGTTAGTAGAGAAGTGGTTCTAAGAATGTGTTTAATAGAAATTTGACATAAATTATTAAGGGGGAATAATTTTTCCCAGATTAGATGTTCATGCATACCTTAGAGCTGAAAGAACATGATTTTCACCTGATTTGTGCTATCCTTTCTAATGTCTCTTGAAAGATCCTTTTTGATCTCTACAGTGTGTTTTGAGTGGCTCAACCTGCTTTTTGCATATTTAAAGCTTAAATAACATTTAAAAAATAAATTCAGCTTCAGTGGAAAATTAAAGATTCCATTTTTCCTCCAGATAGATGTCATGGAAAGAGCCTGAACAGGGTGTTAAATAAGTTGGTGTGTGAGCTTTGGCAAATCACTTAGTCTTAAGAGGTCTTAGCTGCTTCAGCTGTAAGTGTGTGGATGAAAACTTAAGTCATTTAAGCATTCTTTGAGACTGTATAGATATCTTCTCACCCTCTTTACCTGTTCTTCTGGTTTATTTGCCCAGCTGCCTTAGTATCCAACCCTCTGTCACTTTTAGGAACTTTAATCATTTAATTTGCCAAATATTGTCAAACTATCCTTTTCACCCCACTAACAGCAAGCTCCTCAGGTCTTTCCTTCACACCTCTGGATTTCCTTTCACTCTAGTGAAGAAAACCCACCTGCTTTATTCTCTTTCCTTTCTGCTTGTCCTGGAGAGACTATGAACTTCTCTCTGAAAATTCTGTCATTCAGGTTCCAAGCTCTGCATAGAATCTTATAATGTAATCCTAGTTTTCATATACTGGCCTTATACTTCTTATTTTTTCAGTGGTGGTTTTTCTCAAATAAATAAACTTCTACAGTCTTTTGAACTTTTTCTGTTAGTACAGTAAGCATTTAATAAATGTATCTGATTATTTGATTTTGTCATGTATAGTGACTCGTGAAAACTTACACGTTGACTTTTTAATTTTGTTTAGATGAACAGCCAAACTTAAGAGTACTGTTCACTGGAAAATTTGTCCAGTACACATATTTTGATTTTCAAGTCATTTGTCCTGTTTTATATATGTGTAGTCATAGTTGAGAGTGGCAGTTTAAACTTAACTAGTTAAATGTGGTTGGAAAAAACCTTGGGTTAGTACTTAAGCATAAGATCATAGTACTCCATTGTTCTCTAAGTTTGAGAAGAAGAATAATAATTCGTGATGTTTTACATTTGTTTTCAATTTACCTATTGGTAAAACATACTTTTTTATATCTATTGCATATTGTTTTCATTTTCTCTTCTGTTTATGAGAAAATTTGTATTAGATATTTAAAGGTACTTAATATAAACATTTTTAGTGAAGTGTAATTATTAATGGGAAGAGATAATAGAAGTAACAGTAGTTTGCCTTTAAAGATGTATTGTTGTTATTGGCATCTTTGTTAAATTCTCTTTTACCTGTCAGTGTTGAGATTTTCCAAATGGCCAGCCAACTCTTGCTATACTTAGATGTTATATAAAAGAGTAACAGAAACCTGCTCAAGGATTTTGATGTTGCAGTGTGACTTGCTTTATATTTTTTAATGTGTTGTTTAGACTTCGATAAGCTTTATAAGTAACCAAGAACACTTTGTCTTAAAGTCATTATTTTTCATATGAAATCTTTTTTCTTTTTTTTTCTTTTTAAATCTAGGTGACTGTGGGGATCATGTTGTCATAATGAACACAAGGCACATTGCATTTTCTGGAAACAAATGGGAACAAAAAGTGTACTCCTCACATACTGGGTAAGAATGAATTGTCAAGGAAGATAGGCAGTTGAAATGTATTACTTTAATTTATTGATACTTTAATACTATTCATCTTATTTAAAAGAAAAAGGTATTTTCAAAATTTGACATTTAAGGAAATAGTTCTTTCTTTCCTTTTTTTTTTCCGGTGAGGAAGGTTGGCCCTGAGCTAACAACTGTTGCCAATCTTCCTTTTTTCACTCAAGGAAGAGTGGCCCTGTGCTAACATCTATGCCTATCTTCCTCTATTTTGTATGTGGGTCACTGCCACAGCATGGCTTGATGAGTGGTGTAGGTCTGCACCCAGGAACCAGGGCTGCAAACCCAGACCACCAAAGCAGAGTACACCAAAATTAACCACTACGCCACTGGGACAGCCCAAAGAAAATACTAATTTTACTCATGCTACGTATACAATTTACTCAATCAAAAAACCAAAAAACTATACCAAATACTAGTTATTAACTGACAATATTTGTTTTTCCTGGAAACTTTACATAACCTCTCTGATCAAGCTTGTTCTCATTTTTTAGTCAATCTTCTCACTTCTTTCTTTCTGCTTCGTATAACTCATCTTACTCTCTATCCAGAACCGTCCTGAACATCTGAAAGTACATGAGATGTTTAACAAGTGGTGAGCAAAATCCCATGTTTGCAAAATACCTAAAATCTCCACAATATTCCTCTATGCCTATATCTGAAAATAGCAATCTCATAGCTCACAGTGCAGCACGTTCATACCACCTTTGAAATGATCTCAGTTTTAGAAAGTTCTTTATGCTGTTGCGTCATAATGTTTTTCTCTAGCTGTCATGTTGGTCTTAGTTTTCCCTGTTGGGACAGTGTTAAATGATTATATCTCTTCCACATGACATCCTTCGGATAATGTAGAGACAGTGATCAGCAAGTGCCCCCTGATTTGTCTTTTCCCTTGGTCAAACATCTCTAGTGCCCTCAGAGTTCTTTATGTGGCTTCACTTCAGATATGCCCATTGTATCTTGGTCACTCTTCTCTAGAGAAAGTCATTGCTTGTCAGTATCTTTTTTAACTAAACACAGTCGTCTGACTGTGTTCTGATGGTTTCCTAGTATAGCTGAGTCTTCCTCCATCTTTTAATTATGCAGCTTCTATTGCAACAGAACTTTTCTTCAAGGCCATATCGCTATGTGGTACACTAAGTTCACTATCAGCTGAAACTCCTAAGTCTTTGTCAAACAATATGCTGTTCAACCCTGTCTCCTTCCTGTATGTTTTAGTTGCATTTTCATCCAACTGCAATATCTTAAGTTAACCTCATGTTAAGTTTTATCTCCAGCCTTTTAAGATCTTTTGAGATCTTGATTGTGTCATATAATGCGTTAGTTAACCCCTCATCTTCAGGTCAGGTACAAATTTAATTAAGCATACCTTCCACACTGTCATGCAAGATGTGGTGAGAATATTGATCTTTCATTCTTGATCAAAATTGTTTTATTTCCAATTGCACCTTCATTTTAGACAAGCAGACTTTGATGTTCCCATCTGTTTCTTTTCATCTCTTGCCCAGGGAGGTCTTAAGTGCTTGGAATAACTTTTTTGCTTCCTTCAGCCAGCCTTTGCCCATTCCTCCCCTTAAACACATTCATGAAATCCTTATTTGACTTCACAAGAGTAAATTCACATCCATCTTTTGTAATTTCTACTATTGGCAAATCTCTACATATAAACTGAGTTCTGTAAAACGTGGAGGTAATTGGGAAAGAAACATGAAAAGTCAGGATAACATAATGTGATAAAAGCATAAAGGGAAGTATTGACACAAAATGCTATGGTAATTCCTATAGCAATAATATCTCTAGTGTTACTGCAAGTGGAGGAAAATAATAGCACAGCCGGTAGTGAACAGCTAGTGCAACGTACCCACCAGCTGGTAGTGTACCCCTCAGTAGCTCACTCACCTATAGGGGAAATCCAAACTTCTTTGCAAATTATTGGTACCCCGTTACCACTACTGCTTCATAATCCTTCATTTTAGCTAACATATTGCTATTTCTTACCTTCTTGCATTTGCATGTGTTGTTCTCATTGACAGGAATGTTTTTGAGAACTCTCCTGTTTGTTTATTAAAACCTGGCTCAGATGTCACCTCTTCTGGGATATCTTCCCTATTTCCTGCACCCCCATAGGGTTAATTGCTTTTTGTTTCTCTGTTTCTGTTGACTCTTCACTTACACCTTGGACATGCTACTTTTATTAGGCTCATAACACTTTATTACAATTATGTATTTAAAATTTAGCTTTCTAGTTGTAAAAGTTTTAAATCATGCTAATTTTAGAAAATATAGAAAAGTTTAAAGAAGGAACTAAAATTCACCTTCCGTCCTATGACTCAACATCATAATATATATACAAATTTGCATTCTTTTTCGTTTTATTTAAGACTCTCAGCCATTTTATGTTTTATTTTTAGTCACAAGGTAGTGGTGCAGGACAGGATTTACCATACTTAATCATTGCTCTAGTTTTTGAAATTAAAATTTTGGCTTTTATACAAAGCATTGGCTTTTATAAACATCTTTATGTGTTAAGCTTTTTCGAAATATAGAATTATTTAAAATAAAACTTTAGAAATGTAATGACTTTCAGGATCAAAGGGATGATCATTTTTAGGTCTTTTGATAGGTTTTTCCCAAACATCAGTTTACTGTTTCAGTAGCAGTGCATAAAAATGTCTGTTATTATAAAATTGTGCAGACACAGTATTATCATTAAACATAATTCAGTAATGATAACACTCTGCTATTTTGATGGGCATTTAATTGTTTACATTTGTTTACATTATATGAAGGTCTCCATGGTTTTCTTATCACTTTCTCTGAACATTTTATCTTTTAAGAATATTAATCAACTACTCTATTTTTTACTTTTTATAAATTTTATTTTTGATGTCCTTTGCTGTACAGTTATTTAACTTTTATGTGATTAAGTCTCTCTTTTCCTTTGTAATTTATCCTATGTTTTCAAGTCTCAGGAAATCCTTTCTTGTCTACATATTTCATAAACATTCCCTGTTGATGGATATGTGTGCACCTTGAACTTTGACATCTAACTCTTTGGTCATCTAAAATGTATTGGCATGAGTTAGAGATATAGCTTACTATTAGATGTCTCAATAGAATTCAACTAATCATTTTTCTTGAGCAGAGGATCCTGTTTTATTTATCTGTATATCCCCAGCATTATAGGCATTCAGTAAGTGTTTACTAAGTTAATTTGAATTGAAAAAATCTTTGCTAACATTTAAAACAAATTTTCTTCTACTCCATTCAGGCTGCCCCATACTGGCAAAGAAATGTAGTTAACTTTTTTGCCAGTAAAAATCAGCTGAGTATGGTGTTACTCAAGTCATTCCTCTACTCAGAATTTACGGTAGTTCTCCAAATCCTTCAGGATAAAGTGCAGACTCCTAAATACAATGTGAATGGTATTATGCTTTAGAACTTGTCATCCCAGTGTTAAAAATAGAAAGGTAATCTTTAGTGCAGAAGGTGTAAAGGATTTTTTTTTTCCATAGAAAGAAAGGATACAGGAATAGAAGTCTAGACAGGTATTTTTTTTTTGAAGCCGAAATTCCGTGAAATAAATAAAAGAATATCATTTTGAAAATTATCCATTTTTCTCAGCAAACTTCTAAATTTGTTTCCTTAACTTTTATTCCTAAAATATGGTTCTTTAAATCATCTTTAAAATGTTTTCAAGTCTTGTTGAAAGACACTTAGGAAAGGAATCACATTTAGGTCATCTTAAACTTTCCTTACAGAGTCTACTGACTACATTTTCTTCTCGTCTTCCTCGAAAATCATTTAGGCTTTATTTATCCATTCAGTGTGTTTAAAACCTTACATCTAAATATTGTTTTTGTTTTAAATTTCTTAAGCACTTTCACAAACATTTTCTCATTTGACTCATAAAAATCTTGAGAGGTAGATGGGCAGATGTCATATTTCTTGTATGAGTAAACTCGTATATAAAGAGCTAAGATAAGTTGCCTAATATTATACTGATAGCCACACACAAAACCCAAATTCCAGACCTAGATGTGGTGCGTCCAAATTACTAAGCTGCCTCTGGTACTATCCCCAGGTTTTTTTTTAATCTCCAGTTTGTCCATTTTATATAGAATTTTGATCTGAACACAATTGAAATATTTCATTACTTAGCACCAACATGTGATTCTCAGTGGTCTTTTACCAACTGTTAATAGGAAACAGCATCACGACCTGTTTAGAGTATGAACTCGACTTCAGAACCAAGTGGTCTCCCGGTACTTTTCCTGGACCTGACCCCCAGCTCATACAGACACTTTGTCTCATTTGGCAGGGAATGTGAAACATTTTGGCTCATTTCTTTTTCTTTCTTAATTCAAATAGTGATCACCTACCCTATAATAAATGAACAAATGAATGATGAATAACTTTAAATTCTGATAGAAATATAGTTATGCCAAGAACTTTTCCAAGATGTGTACCTTTTTATGAAATGATAGTTGACCACTTAAGAGACTAGCATAGTTTACAACAGTATAGGTTACTACTTAATTTTTAAGACACTAATGAAAGGCATAGTTTTCAGAAACAAGTATAATTTCCTCATAAAAATAGTTTTTGTATTATAAAAGAATGTTCGTTTTAAGAGTACTGTGCTATAGCTGACTCCCAGGTTTAATGTCTTTGCTTCTGTTAACAGCTACCCAGGTGGATTTAAACAGGTAACAGCTGCTCAGCTTCACCAGAAGGATCCAGTGGCAGTAAGTCTGTTGTATTTTTTATTCATCATCATCTGTGGGAAGACTAGTTCAGACACTGTTTTTTCAATCTTCTCTTCTAATGTAGCTAGCATTTAAGGCTATAAACTCTTCACTTTAACACTATCACACAGGTTTTGATAAGTATTATCATCATTCAATTCTATATACTTTCTAATTATTATTTAGAATGTTTTGCATTTAGTCAAAAAATTTTGTTGCCTTTCCTTTTAATTTCTTGACACCTGCATGATCACCTAGACTATGATGTATTTGCTGAAAATGTGTTGGAAAGAGAAATGGATATAGGTGTGCATATGTGTATGTATGTATTTTTATATATCCATTATATCAAATATGCTAAGTATGTTGTTCCAATCTTATAATCTTATTGACTTTTTTTGTCCACTTGATTTATTGATTACCTGGAAGAGTTATGTTAAAATCTCAATTGTGGATTATTAATTTTTCCTTGTAGTTCTTTCTGTTGTTGCTTTGTATGTTTTGAAGATTTAGTGTCAGATGAATTAAGTTTGGGATGATAATCTTACTAAAGAATTGATCAGAGTATGTACTCATGCTCTTTATCTCCAATAATGCCTTTTAATTTGAGGTCTATTTTTTTTAATATCATTATAGCTATATCAACCTTCTTTTGATAGTGTTTGCCTAATATATCATTTTATAGTTTAAATGTTACTGAGCTAGATTTTCTTTTCTTTTTTCTCCCCTTCTTTCTTGCCTTCTTTTGGATTGATTGAATTTGTTTATCAGAAGTCTGAGAATAATCAGTGTCTTTACTTTCCTCTAAATCAAATCAAAACTCTTAGAAGATTTTTAACACCCACTCTCCCTCCCAGTCCATATGGTTTCTCTGTTCAAGATTTTTTAAAACCCTTCCATTCAACATTCTTGTTATTGTTTTATACAGTTACTGATTTTTTATGATTTTCTTTGCCTACAATCCTTTCTTGTAACTCAGCCTTCCTTCTGGGATCGCTTTCCTTCTCCTTGAAGTACTTCTTGTTGACATTCTTATAGTGACATTCTTTTAATAGTGAACTCTTCTTTTTTTTGCCTGAAACTGTCTTTATTTTTGCCTTCATTCTTTTTTTTTTTTAAAGATTGGCACCTGAGCTAACATCTGTTGCCAATCTTTCTTTTTTTCTTCTTCTTCTTCTCCCCAGAGCCCCCCCAGGACATAGTTGTATATTGTAGTTGTGGTCCTTTTGGTTGTGCTCTGTAAGATGCTGCCTCAGCATGGTCTGATGAGTGGTGCCATCTTCGTGCCTGGGATCTGAATTGGCAAAACCCTGGGCCGCCAAAGCGGAGCGTGTGAATTTAACCACTCGGCCACAGGGCCAGCCCGTTTGCCTTCATCCTTGAAAGAGTTTTGCTTATACTATATGCAATTCTAGGATAACCATTTTTTTCTCTCAGCTTTTTGAAGCTATTATTCCCACACATTTTAGCTTCCATTATTGCTGTTCGTAGATCATATGTCAATTTGTTTCTTTAAACATCCTGTCTTTTCTTTCTGGATACTTTTAAGATCTTTTCTTTGGCTTTGGCTTCATATGTTTCTTTTTGAGTCTTGTTATTTGTTTTGTTGAGGATTGGTATCTTCAGTCCTGAAAATTTGTCATCTCTTATGTCTTCTAATATTGGCTCCCTTTATTCTCTGTTCTTTCCCTTTGGAAATCTGATTATACTTAAAAGTAAGGTGTCTCATTTTATTGTACATGATTCCATACCTTTCTTTCATATTTTATATTTCCCTGTCTCTGTACTGCATTGTCGATAATTTCTTTACATGTGTGATCTAGTTCTCGATCTTTTTACCTGTGTCTAATCTGATTAACCCTTTTATTGAGTTCTAATTTCAATTATTATATTTTTTTATTTTCTTACAGTTTTACTGCTTGTTTCTTTTTGAAATTTGCTCATCAGTTTTAATAGTCTTTCTGTTCCTTTGTCATATTGCTGTTCCCTGTCATAATTCTTTACGCATATTAAACATAATTAAAACTATGTTTTAATATAGAACTACAAGGAAATTCTCTAATATTTGTGGTCTTCGTGAGTGCAATTTATTGTTTCTGCCCAGGATACGTGGTAAGCTCATGTACTTTGGAACTTCGTCTCTGGAAATTCTTTGAGACCTATGTTAAAAATGAATTTCTTCAAAAAGATTCTCCTAGCTTCTAGCAGGTGCTATACTTTAGACTTCTGGATTTGGGGCCTCACTGCTATGTGAGGTCAGGCTCATAGTTAGCAGTTACCTGTCAGGAAGGACTTTTATTTTTTTTTATTTCTCCACTCTATATCCTGGATGTTGCCTTTCTGTTAAAAATCTAGGTTTATGAAGGAGTCTTCAGTCCTATTTCCTGACCCCAAAGTCGTATCCTTTAAAACTTAACCCCTACACTAAGCTGATGCCATCAGGGCAAATGCCAGCCCTAGGACTCGCTTTTCTTGTAGTTCTTTCTCCTGTTTCTGGCCTTCACTTGGTTCCATGCTTTAGGAAAGATTGTCAAAAACAATATTATTAACTTCACTAAATGTTTATTACTTTATCATTTGAGTTATGTACTGGAAGAAGTTTCTAGTTCAAATATTAGTCCTCAGTATTGTAAAAGCAAAGTATCCTTTGCTATTTCACACTTTTCCTTCCTTAGCTCTTTGAACTAAGCTCATAGGATGGATAGCATTTTCCCCATCAGGAACTATTTTAGCTTTTTACTTTAATGCGTTCATAAGTGAGAAAAATGATAGACTGTGAAGACATTCTTTTTTATTTTCCTAAAATGGTGAATAAAAATAAATATCCATTGTCAATATGCAACCATTTGGTGTAGTATTGCCTAAAATTTTCTTGGTAAAGGGGTGGGAGAGGGGCATATTTCATTGTAATAAAGCCTCACATAACATTTAGAAGTTTCATGCTTTGCTGTTTATTTTTAAGCTTTATCATTCATATCTATTTTACAGAAACATGCTCAAAGATTGCTTCTTAAGAAATATTTAGTGTTCCGTTTCATAACTCATGTGATTTTAGACTATTACAGTTCAAATAAAGTATCCTACTTTGACTATTAATATGGATTGTATAAGATGGTATTAAAAAGTTTTAAGGGCTGTTGATAATATACACCATAACTGTAACAACAAATTACAGTTTTAATATTTTATAAGTATTTTTAAATGTTTTTAAAATTACCGTCTATTTTATTCAGGTATGCTCACTGTACACACCAGGAGGCAGTATAGTCCAACTTTTTGATGTTAAGCATTTGGCAGTGGGTAACATTTGTAGAAATTGTTTCAAATTATTTTTTATGAATGAAGATTGAGATGCATTACAAAATGTTTGATGAAGGCTTGGAAAATATTTCAGAGTTAAATCCATGTGAATTATTACCTCATTAAAAAATCTTAATTTTTTTTTAAAGTCTTAATTTTGACTTTGTATTCTGAAAAAGAATGGCTTTCTAGGGAAGAGGTCAGGGGCTGGCCTGGTGGTGTAGCAGTTAAGTACACGTGGGCCACTTCGGCTGCCCAGGGTTTGCTTTTTTGGATCCTGGGCACAGACCTAGCACTGTTTATCAAGCTATGCTGTGGCAGGCGTCCCATGAATAAAATAGAGGAAGATGGGCACAGATGTTAGCTCAGGGCCAATCTTCCTCAAGGAAAAAAAAAAGGGGGGGGAAGAGGTCAGTTATTTTACTTCCAATTCAAACACTGTCTGGAACAGTAGGTCTTCTGACAGCAGACAATTTGCTAATCAGTACTTTGTGTATGTGACTTGTAAGAGAATTTGTTTCATAATGCTTCCTTCTGATTGTTAGCACAGTCTTGGAATATTATTTTAAAATACATTAATTAATACATTTAAATAGTTATTAGTAGGTTATGTATTTAAAAATATTTTATGATTATATAGAAGATCGTTAATTCTAAACTCAAATATGTTGATTCAGCCCTTTCCTTGGATCCTTTATTCCTCTACCATATATATTAGTTTCTTTAAGAGGTTCTGTGTTCTTATATTTTCTTCTAACGTGGTTCCTTTCTTATGTTTTCTCCCCCTTCCTATAGTTAATAAAGTTATTTTGTGTGAAACAAATGGCGCGTTCCCTGGGTTACAGATTATATGAGGAAGGTCTTTAATATTTATTAACCTAAACTTGTTCTGTCTTTCTCTTTCTGAATCCTTAGAATTTATACTTAAGTCTTTACAGCTAGAATTACTTGATTGCATGTGTATGTGGGGTCACATTTTTTGGGGGACGGTACATATGTTTGTAGGTCTGTCTTTTTCTCTCCCCTCAGCTGGTAACCTTGTCACATTTTTTTTTTAAAGATTAGCACCTGAGCTAATATCTGTTACCAATCTTTTTTTCTTCTTCTTCTTCTTCTTCTTCTCCCCAAGGCCTCCCAGTACGTAGTTGTATATTCTAGTTGCAGGTCCTTCTAGTTGTGGCATGTGGGACGGCACCTGAGGATCACCTGATGAGTGGTGCAAGCTCTGCGCCCAGGATCTGAACTGGCGAAACTCTGGGCTGGTGAAGAGGAGCTCACGAACTTAACCACTTGGCCATGGGGCCAGCCCCACGTTTTCCAGCTTCCCCTAATTTTGTATTATGTTTGCCTTTTTTAATAGGGAAATTTTTAAAATACCAATTTTTTAATTCAAGTAAATGCAACTAAATTTTTCTTTTTTAAGATTTTATTTTTCCTTTTTCTCCCAAAGCCCCCCAGGAACATAGTTGTGTATTTTTAGTGGTGAGTCCTTCTATTTGTGGCATGTGGGACGCCACCTCAGCGGGTCCTGACAAGTGGTGCCATGTCCGAGCCCAGGATTCGAACCAGCTAAACACTGGGCCGCCAAAGCGGAGCACGCAAACTTAACCACTCAGCCACGGGACCAGCCCCCCAGCAACTAAATTTTTGAAGAACACGAAAACCAAATGCCATGCAGCCCTTCTAATCCAGTAAAATTGTTATTAGGATGATATTCAGAGGATATAATGACTTGCTTATTCAGAAAAGATGCTGAGTAGTCTTAACATTGTCAGTTTCTACATAAGACTTTTAAAACGTTAAAAATTTTAAAGACTGATATCTATATCAGTGCTGTCAGAAATGAAAATGTCTGCCATGATGAAAATGTTCTATGTCTGTGCTGTCAAATATGGTAACCACTAGCCACATGTGGCAGTTGACCACTTGAAATGTGGCTTGTGTGACTGAGGAACTGAATTTTTAATTGATTTTCATTTTACAACATAGATCTATATTGAAATAAAGTCTCTAGAACATCAGATATTAGAAGCACTAACCCAGAAAATGGATGGAAAATATACATGGGATGCCATTAGCTTTTGTAAATAGTAAGGTTTTTTAGTCTGATTTGATGAGAAAATAAAAGGAATAGGAAATTCTCTTGTAGTGCAACCCTGTTCTAACATGCGTTGTTTTGGTGGGTTTAACTTTAAAACATGTCATATTATATCCTTGAAATGTGAGTACAGATGATAAATATCGATGTCATACTCCAGATGTCTCCATCAGTAGTTTTATGAAGAGCTTGCAGTATATTTGTATACACTATATACCAGGAGGCTCCTAGGAGATTATGAAACACAGGGTGACACTCTGTGGCCTTCTCTTGACAAAACATACATAAAATCACATTCAGATCGACAATGACGATAAAGGGGAAAAGTAAATCATGGAAAGGTTCGTTTGCCATCCTGGGAATGGGTACGGTAGAGAGAAGGGACTTTGTCTTCTCATTAAGTTATGAAGAAAAATACATTATAGCTGTGACTGCATGTACCATGTGTCTTTTCTGGGAGTAAGACTGCCTGGTTTGAATTCCAGCACCACTGCTTATTAGATACATGAAACTGGGGGAGTTCTTTAACCTCACTAAATGTTTCCTCGTCTGTGAAATGAGACTCAGCATCGTAAACAAGACAACAATGTGGTGCACTAACCACTGTACACATTGCAAGTTTTCAGTGAATGTTAATCATTACCATTGTTATAGCTCGTGACTTATGGAGTCAGTCTCATAACTATATGGTCAGGCTTAGTTTATGAATTGCAAACCTCCTGCTCTCCCACCTGGAGGAAACAGGACGAAAGCCTTCCTACATTCTGCTCTAAGCTCCCAGGATGTGAGAGATTATTTGAGCCCCTTATGTAAGTTCTTGTGTAAGCTTAGAAAATTTCTTCCTATTCTGGCTAAAATTGGTACATACATAGATTATTTTTAATTGCTTCCTTTTGTCCTTTTTCTAAATAAAAATAAATTAAACAAATAGAACCTGAAGAAAATAGTAATATACAAAATAATGAAAGTTCCTTTTCTCTTGCTGTCACATACCTACTTAGGTCTGTTTCTTTCCTTTCATATTCATGTTGAATTTTAACCCCCTTGTTTTCATCACCATCTCTAATTATGTTTGCCTTCTTTACATCCCAAGTCATATTTTTCTCATTGAATCTAACTTATATGTTTTTCAGATTGTAAAACTGGCTATTTATGGCATGCTGCCAAAAAACCTTCACAGAAGAACTATGATGCAGAGGTTGCATCTTTTCCCAGATGAGGTAAGTCAGCGGTCATTGGTCATGATGCTCTTCGTAGATTTTCAATTAAAATCTTTCTCTCCTTTTAAAATAGTTGCCATAGACTTATTTTCAATAATTTTATGTCAACTTCTGAAATATTTTTTGTATTTTATAGTGAACACATCTTAATAGCAGTTGCTCTTATTTTAAATCATAAAGTGAGCCATCATTGGATTAAAAATTAAAAGTCTATGAATTCTGTTTTCTCATTTTAATAACTGCTTTTTTTGAACTAGGAACTGTGATCAGAGGTTTTGTTAAATCGAGGGTACTCACTGATGATTTCATCAACTATACAAAAGTATGAATTTAGTTTACTTTGTATGTGACCAGTAGCAAGACTTCTATGAATCATGGATTACTAACTTAGGTTTGGTTGGTAATTATTTCCCATGATTGAATTTTAGATTGCTTGTTCTTACTTAAAATTATTTAGCTAAAAAGTACTTGGAAAAAAGTATAAACATTTTTATTACTGTTACACTGTTTTAAGTACTTGCTTTTCTCTTTAGTATAATATATTGCAACACTAGAGGTTCTATAATAAAATAGTTGAGTGCAGGCTCTGGAATCACACTGTTTGGATTAGAATCCATGGCCCACCATATACTGACTTCATGGCCGTGGCTAGTTAACTTAGTATCTCTATTTCTCATCTGTGAAATGGGTGTAATAATAGTGCCTCCTTTAAAGATTGTTGTAAGAGTTAAATGAGATAACATTTGTAGAGTGCTTAGACAGGGTCTGGCACACTAAGTGCTAGTTGCTGTCATTACCATGGTTATGATTGTTCTTGTAGTTCCTACCAGAGGAATAGTGTAGAAATTCATTCCAGAATATCAAATTATACCAACTATTCAAGCTACTTCTGTGCTCTATTGTTAGCTTAAACAATGCATGAGTAAATTATTCATGCTTTTATCAAAATGGTTAATTTATTACCATTGGTTTTCATGAATGAGTAGAATAACTTCCACTGTTCACTTTACCTCTGAGTTAACAAGTACAGAAGTACAGCATCTAAGAATAAATGACCTTCATGAAATCTCAAGAGTTTTAAAATTCCTGTTCCTGATTGTACTGTCACTGTTTTTTAGAAACCGTAATTTCTAAAAGATGTGAAAAATAATGATATTGTTTATCCTAGTTATAAGATAGTGAGGTTTGAATGTGGATGGTTTAAGTATTTATGGTAGTTCAGTTGAACAGTAAATTCCTTAAATAATTTCAGACTATAAAAAAAATGAGCCCATTCCCCAAAAATAGATTGTTATATTCAAAAGCTTGACAACACATTTTACTGTAAAAGCCTTTGGGAAACAGACACTTACACATTGCTGGTCGGAGTACAAAATGGTGCAACCCATAAGGAATCTGGGAATTAGGTAGCATTTAACAAAAGATATACATAAGGAGATTTGTGCTTGATCCAGCAATCTCGTTTGTAGCAGTTTACTCTGAAGATACACATGATTATTGTTTCTACATTATTTATAATAGTAAAATAAATAAATAAATGCTTATTTATAGGAAATCGGATAAACTATGTTATATCCATTCAGTTTGGTAGTATGCAATTATAAAAAAAGAATGACAAATATTTTTATGACTTCACAAGTAATTCTTTCCAGGATATATTGTGAAGTGAAGAGAAGCAAGGTGAAAAAGAATATAGATAGCATACTACCTTTTGTATACATATATTCATATGTATGTTTGTACACACATATGTACTATATCTGCTTTTTGCATAAAGAAACACAGGAAGAATAAATGAGAAAGTGAAGTTGGCTACTTACTGGAGCATGGGCATAAAGAGGTGGAAGGAATACGGAAGAGAATGCAATTTTTTGGAGAATACCTTTTAGATTATTTGTTTTTTTACTTTAACTTTTTTTCACATTAAGATTTTACATATTTAAAAAATAAAATAACAGCACCAGTAGAAGTAAGTATAAGCGTCCAGATCTTGTTTTCTAAATGCTGTTCCCTGTTAAAAAGAACCTAGTTCTCCTTGGAGAAATGGTTGGTTCTAAGTCTGGAGCAGAGAAAGAGCAAAGTTATTACAGAGTATACACATGCAAATAGTAAAATAATAAGTAACAGAAGGTAAGGCAGTGCTCAAAACCCAATGGAGAAATATCAAGAGAACATATGAGGCAGCTGGAGTTGGTGCCCACTGACCAAATATGGGATTGTGTGAGCCACAAAATGAATGTTATTAATAATATATTACATTGAATAGGAAACAAAAATCTTTGAGCCCATGGTGATAGTCTAAAAATGATTTTTAACTTGTTATAATTTCCCTTCTTCTTTCTGGAAAAGGAAAAGCTCTTCTTTAGGGAAAAATGTCATTGAAAAAAATATAGAAATAATACTAAATTAGAAGAGTGACCATTATCAGGATATTCTATAGTCATGTAAAAGAATATGTGGAACAGGATATTCACAGAGTTTCACTATTCGAAAAAGGAAAAGATACTTTTATATTAAAGATATCTGGTAGACACCAACGATAACCAAGAGATCAAATGTGTCATCAATATAGAACAAACTGACATCGTGTCTCTCCTGAGATGAGTGAAGCACTGAAGACCCAACATAATCTATATAGTGTCCTGCCAAAAATATTTAACCTGCATCTACTCATGAGGAAACAATACTGTAAATCCAAATAAAAGGACATTCTGCAACATAACTGGGCTGGACTCTTAAAAAATGTTAATTTCCTGAAAGACAGGAAGAGCAAGGGAGCTCTTCAGATTAAAGGAGACTTGACTTAAGAACATTATGCATGTTAAACAACATAAAAACAATATAATAACTAAATGCAGTTTGTCATCCTTGACTGGATCTTGCATTGGAAAAAAAACATAGATAAAAGATTATTATTAGGCCAGTTTTGGAAATTTCAATATACACTGTATATTAGATAAAAAGTATTTCATCAATGTTAATTTTCCTGAACATGAATTTGTAATGAGGTTACATAGGAGACAATCTTTATATTTAGGAGATATTTGCTGAAATTTTTAGGGGTGAAATATTTGCAAATTACTCTCCAATGGTTCAGCCAAAATGAAAGTGTTTGTGTACATGTGTTTGTGGATAGATAAAAAGAAAGCAAGTGTCGTATTTTAACAATTGGTGCATTTAGGTGAAGGGTAGCTGAGTGTTCGCTGTATTTTCACAACTTTTCTGTAGATTTGAAATTTCTTCAAAAAATACAAAAAAGTAGTAATAAACTAAATGATCACCTCGCCTCTGTGTTTCTCTTTTCTCCTCTTACTCTTTTTCCTGCTCCCCTCTCAGCTTAACCACCCCCTCTGTGCAAGGGACTCTTAAATCTCCATGAGCACATTCAGTCAGCGTTTCTGGGTTATCTTCTCTGCGTGCAGATTAAAGGCTGCACTCCCCCCTTCCTGGTTCCATGTGTAATGCCTAATCAACAACTTTCATTCCTCATTTTGCATTGATTTTATTCATTCTTTCAGTGAATTCTTCTAATACTGGGGAAATTTGGTAAGCTCATTTCCGTCAAAATTCTATCAATTCAGCAAACATTTACTAAGAGCCCATATGCTCCACACCTTCTATGCTGAGTGAGCACTTGACAACTTTGGAAATTGTCTTTGCAAATAAGGTAGAGATTTTTTAATGGCTTCCCAAAGAAGTGTGACGTATTTATAAATTTTTATAAATATCAAACTGGCAGGTAGGCTCCTTCAGGAAGTGAAAAATAAGTCACTTAATATTTCATATGTCCAGGCATCCTCTGCTTGTTCTGATTCTGCATAATTATACTTACAGATTTGAATATGCTGAGGAAGGGATACTAAATATTTTTAAAATGCTTTTCAGTCAAGAAACACATTGTCAGTAGTATTGATTATGTTTTGTATATGTTGATAGTGACTCAGCTTTTCCGAACCATAATTTTAAAATGTGAACTTAAATTTTAAAAGATTTTATTAAAATTTTGCCATAATAATTGAAACAAAAAAACAACCCACTAACTGGGAAAAAATATTTGCAAGTCATATATCTGACAAAGGCTTAATATCCTTAATATATAAAGAACTCTCGCAACTCAATCACAAAACATCAAACAACCCAATCAAAAAATGGGCTGGAGACATGAACAGACATTTCTCCAAAGAAGATATACTGATGGCCAATAGGCACATGAAAAGATGCTCATCATCGCTGATCATCAGGGAAATGCAAATCAAAACTACACTAAGATATCACCTTACACCCATTAGAATGACAAAAATATCTAAAACTAATAGCAACAAATGTTGGAGAGGTTGCGGAGAAAAAGGAACCCTCATACACTGCTGGTGGGAATGCAAACTGGTGCAGCCACTATGGAAAACAGTATGGAGATTCCTCAAAAAACTAAAAATAGAACTACCATACGATCCAGCCATCCCACTACTGGGTATTTATCCAAAGAGCCTGAAGTCAGCAATCCCAAAAGTCCTGTGCACCCCAATGTTTATTGCAGCACTGTTTACAATAGCCAAGACGTGGAAGCAACCTAAGTGCCCATCAACAGACGAATGGATAAAGAAGATGTGGTACATATATACAATGGAATACTACTCAGCTGCAAAACAGAACAAAATCATTCCATTTGCAATAACATGGATGGACCTTGAGAGAATTATGTTAAGTGAAATAAGCCAGCGAGAGAAAGATAATCTGTGTATGACTCCACTCATATGAGGAATTTAAAACTATGGACCAAGAACAGTTTAGTGGATACCAGGGAAAAGGTGGGGTGGGGGATGGGCACAAAGGGTGAAGTGGTGCACCTACAACATGACTGACAAACATTAATGTACAATTGAAATTTCACAAGATTGTAACCTATCAATAACTCAATAAAAAAAAAACTGAAAAAAAAAATTTTGCCATAATAGGTTTTAGAACACGCCTACAATAACGCATTAGAGCTCTGTAATTCTTTAAAGCTACTTTAAAATTGTATTTTAAATTTTAATAAATTTATAAATTTTATAAATTTGAATAAATTGTTGTATTCTTAAGACATTGATTAGTCAAAACAATGGTTTATTTCATGCCATGTCCTTGCCCAGGTATTTGATTCTCAACTATAATATGCTCTCTGTAGAGAACTGTAATTTACTGAATAATAATGGGGTTTTTTTTAAGTTTCTGGGAACACACTATAATGAAAAGAGGGAAATATATTTACTGTCCCTGTAGAAATGCCCATAGGACACTTCCGTATTGATATCTTACCATTAGTTCAGTAGAGTCTCTAAAGTTATCATCCAGACTCACAATACAGTTAATTCCCTTTCCCTTGTTTCTGTATCATGAGCACAATATAAATATTAATTCTTTTGGTTACTCTTACTCTTCATTTTATCATGCCCTTTATTTAGTTCAATTCCTGTTCCTCCTCCTTTCAAAATATCTCTCAAATATATGTTTTACTCTTTAGTTTGCTTTTCATTACCCAAATTCAGACTTTTTTGCATTTTACTTTTTCTTTCATTTTTCTAAACATTTGGATATATAACCAGGGGAAAGCTGTTCTGGGCAGAGGGAATACCATTAATAAAGACACTAGGATTTGAGTGTAGACCAATGTATGAAAGGCAAGGAGGCTGATAACTCAGAAGCCATGGGTGTGCGAGTGAAGTGAAGTTGGAGAGGTGGGCTAGAAGTGAGGACCTGGTTTCAGGAGTAATGTTTTAAAAATTGCAAGCCTTTAGAAGCTATGATCTTTTTATTTTTATTTTTTTACATATACTCAGCACCTAGCACAATTTCTGCTTCATAGAAGGAGTTCAATAAATGTTGGCTAAATGACTCAAAGATCCAGCAGATTTTCATTTTCGTGAGTTTTTTCTGGCAACAATATGGAGTATGGGTTGAAAGGTTGTGGCACTGGAAGTAATAGACCCAGTGCATACGTACACGCATCAGATGAAAAATTATGAGAATGACCCAAGGCAGTACCTTCTTTATAGTTGAAGGGAGGGCAATAAATTGAACGGTATGTGGAAAAAATAGATAAAACTTACTGACTCAATAGTTGTCAAAATTGAAGATGTCTAATATATCATGAGAAATATGTTTGTCAAGATTAAAATATAGAGTGTATTATTATAATGAGATTACTTATATCATTGATTTAATGTACTCTTCAGGGATTTTCACAAAGTTTTAACTTAAAGATTATATTGTTTTCCTAATCCTGTAAATATTCCTTTGTTATCTTTTATTACTAAGTATTACTATGGAATACGTTTTAATAAAATTAAGCCTAAATTTTTATTAATGTAGGACATACCAGAAGATATTCTTAAGAATTTAGTGGAAGAGCTTCCTCAACCTCGGAAAGTACCCAGACGTCTCGATGAGTACACACAAGAAGAAATAGAGGCTTTCCCAAGAGTGTGGTCTCCGTAAGTCTTTCTTTTCTCTTTCCTGTCTTTGTAGTTAGTTCTCTGTTTTTCAAGCTGAGTTTAGTATCTCCTGTTTCCTTAACCAAATGACAAGATCCTTGAGGGTAGGAAGAGTGAACTTTTCTTTACTCCCTTTGATACTCTTTGCAGCTTCTACCTGCAAATAAACTCTAGATGTAGGTGTTAGAACCCAAAGTCTCGAAGTCCTAAGAGTGTGCTGGGTGAGTGCAAGGGTGTTCCTGGGTGCCTGTAATTGTCAGATACTGTGTTTGGGATGACGTGACTTGGATTGACTGTAGTCTCTTGGAATGGTAAATGAATTGTTATTACCTAAAACACAGTAAAGAATATCATCTAATGAAAAGTCATTAATTCTGGGTACTTACAGATAATCTTGATCCAAAAAGAAAAACACAGTAAAAAACACTTTTTGCTCTCCCCTATGCAGTTTCCTCTACCTGCAGTCCGGAAGGCTGCTTAGATTTGACGCACTATCTCCCATCTAATTGTTTCCAGGCTTCGTGACCTGGCTCCTCTCTATCTCTTCAGCGTAAATTCTTCCCACTCCACTCCACTGTTGTAGTGATAGCAGGCTGTTTAAGATCAGTACCCGTTTTATGCAATTTAACTCTTCCTTGCCTTTTCTGCTATTACTTATTCATAAAACAATATGTGTTCACCTCATCATATGGTGTAACTCATTCTTAAGACTTTAGTTGAGATATCTTCTCCTTTAAGAAGTCTTGCCTAAATATCAAGACCAGACTAAGTGCTCAACCATCTTCTGCTATAGTTCCTGCTGTGTAATTCTGTCACTTCCACATTTAGCTCCTGAAAAGCAAGGGCTCCATCTTGCTCATCATTGCATCTCCAGTGAACAGAACAGTATTTCACATGATAGAGCCTCAGAAGTGTATGCAGAATTTACACAGTAAGTCTAGAGAGAACCCACACATCCTCATTGCTTGATCTACACAAGACAGCTAATCTTCCCGTAGATATTACCCTCTGTACTTTGAAAATCCTATCTCTTTATTGACTCTGGCCAGATAGGTTCATGAAAATCTAAGCCCAAGTCTGGCTTATGTGCAGGAATCTATTACTTGACTCTCTCCTCATGCGTATATGTGTATCATCAAACTCTTTCCACACAAGAAAAGTCTTTAGGGCAGTCTGTTTAAATCTTTTTGACTTTGCTGACTTGTGTCAAGGTTCTCCTTTGTTAATTCTACAAATGATGAGCAAAATAATATTATTAGTGATCATTTAGTGAGCTCTTTCCAATTGTCCTGCACTCTGCTTAGGTGGTTTACGTGCATTGTATCTAAATCTCTCCATGGGCCTATAACGTAAATATTCCTATCTTTAAGAGTGTGCCAGGGGTCAGCTGGTTTGTAGTACAGCCTGCATTTGAACCTAACTGTGTCTGCTTCCAAAGCTGAGTTCTTTTCACAGAAGCAAACTACTTCATTAATTTGTTTATTCAACAAATACATATTAGCTACCTCTACTATGCAAAATACTGTAATAGGCACTGAGGCACACTTTGGAGAAATTACCATTAAAGCAATTATTTAATTCACTTTCACACACTTTTATTGAGTTTATACTATGTGCTACGCCTTTTGATAAATGCCTGGGATATACAGATGATGAAGCATTTAAATGTAACTTCCTCTAGAAGTCCTTCCTGTACTCCTTGAACTGGTTAGGCTTCCATTATAGGGTCTCAGTGTACACTTTCCTTTTCATTTACTGTATTTATTCTAATGTAATTAAATATTTGTGTGATTATCTGTTTAATGTCTTTCCATTAACTAAACTCCCTGAGGGAACTGTATATTATCTTGTTTAGCGCTGAGCACAGTGCCTGGCTCATTAAGTATAAGTAGGCACTCAGCAAATATTCATTGAGTGAACAAATAAAGAAATAGAATATCCTTTTAACAACTTTTACAAATGAAGTTAGGGAGGAATCTCTAGAAGATACGAAGTGAAGGTAGTAAAATGCTCCAATTTAATACTAATTTTTGATGTTAGAATCAATGAAATTGACTAGCCTTAAAAACATTTTATTATTTTTGTTTCTGTTCAGTGTATCATCTGAATTATCTGGCTGCTTTTCACTTGATAGCAAATGACTGATTAATAAAATATATGTGAAAGACTAAAAAATTGATTTTATTGTATCTGGTATTTTTATCAGCTAGTTACCAGGACACATTCTCATGATAAGTATTTCCCTCTGAAATAAGGAAGTGCATTTCCATCATTCCCTTGTGTTCCAGTGTTGATTGCTTGACAGTGACATAAATCATAGACCAGAAACCATATATTATGTGACCTGATTTGATTCTAACAACTAAGTAAAGCATGAGGTGATTGTCTCCTTTCTTTGGCTCCTTTTTAGATGTCTGTTTAATAGCTTGCCTTCTTGTCAAAACCAGAGTCTATTTTAAATTCTTTTTATTTAAATTCATTTTTTATCCAGATTATATAGTGGTTTATTTAGATAAATCAGTAGTTTGTAAAAATAAAATGTTTTAAAATTTGTTTTACATGCATGATAGTTACAATTTTTACCCTTTGGCATCTAAGAGATGAGGCTTCTGTACTTTATAAATTTTAAATTTTAGGAAAAGTAAAGTAATTTTAATTTAACTTGTTCGTAGAGATTTACATGGTCATTTATTCAAGACACGTCAAACGTGCTTTTTCCTACTTAAACTACATAGAACTTCTCGTTAAATCTGAACCCATATAAATACAGAATGTTTTTCTAGGAAGATGTAAACATTTTTAAAAGTTCCTTAAAAGAGATGTGGAATTTGCCACAAATTGAAGTTAACCCCTAATTAATGGAAACCATTTATTAGCTTAGATTTACCACCCTGGAATCTAATCTTTACTAGGAATTCACATAGTATAGACTTTGCACATAGCATAGACAACAGTTCTGCTGGTGACAAATTCTGTTAGTTTTCCTTCATCTGAAAATGTCTGTATTTTTTCCTTCATTCCTAAAAGATATTTGCACTGGATATAGAATTCTGGGTTGCCAGTGCTTTTCTTTCACCTCTTTAAAGATGTTGTTTACTTTCTTCTGGCCTCCTTAATTTCTGATGAGAAATCTGTGGACACTGGTATCTTTGTTCCCTCATATGTAATATGTTATTTTCCACCCTCAGGGCAAAGCCATAAGAGGAAAAAGAAAATGCAGAACGCATCCCCATGCTGGTTGCTTTTCCAAGTTTTAATTCCCTTCCATAATCCATCTGTGTTTTTACTTTTCAGAACCCTTGGATAGTTGTTTGTTTTGGTTTGGCTTTTGAATTTAGTTCAGAGTTTATGGTTATAATTAGTGGGTGAGATGGGTTATAAGGGATTTACACCATTCTGGTAAAACTGGAACTCCTTTTCGGTTTTTTCACACCATTTATCACTATCCAGAGTAATCTCATTTATTTATATGCATGTTTATTGTCCCCCTACATTACTAGCAATAAAAAAAATAGCAAGCACTAATAAAGGGTTTCTTATGTGCTTTCTATGGTATTAACCTATTTAATCCTGGCAGCAATCCAGTAAGTGAGTACAATTTTTTTTTTAAGGAGAATGAGTGTGAAAAGTGCTCCCACTCCTTTTATTTAGCAGGCTTCCATTTTACTGCACTCCTTTCTGAGTAGGTGCAATATTCCAGAATACTTTGCTTTGATGAGTTAGTACAATTTTTATCCCCATTTTTTTATAAATAATAAAATGTAGGCATAGAAAGATAAAGTAAGTTGCCTAAGATCAGACAATTGTAAGTGATGGATTAGGGATTCAGGCCTAAGGTGACTAGCTCCTGCATCGTGGCCCTAACGACTCTGCTGGAGTGCCTCTTGTAGCATCTTAAGTAAATGTACTTGAGTCATATCTAGTTCTCAAATGTTCTGCTTTAGAAAGTTATATCCTAAAAAAGTATTTTAAGTAGTCTTTGCAGTTTTGTTAGATTACCGTACTGTATGAAGTTCTATAAATCTAAGTATGTTATATCTGATTGTCTTATAGAAACACCATCATAAATGAATTTATATTCGTAACCAAGACGGTTATGATACTTTTTTTAACTAGAAATACCAAAAGTGCTCTTTAATCAGAGATGTGACCAAACATATATTATGCATTTGGAGTTATATATCATGAATATTCTGAAGTGTGTTCTAAATCAGTAAAACCAGGTAGTATAGTAATATAATAACCATTCACAACAGATTATATTTAGTGTTATTATAGTCGAAGAGTATTGATCAAAGTGCTCATGTTACTAAGTGATTCTTGGTTCATTTAAAACAAATTAGAAGGTGACAGAGTGCCTTTATTATATTAATGGAATTAGAAAGGGCTTTTCTGTAATATTTTTAAGGAGACTTTTAAAGAAACTTAGAGCTACTTGATGCATTTTTGAGTTACTACTCTGGGAATCGATTTTCCTGCTCATACTCTTCCTTCCAAATTTCCCTGTGGCAAGAATATGCGTTAAATACCGGGCTCTTCTTTATGCTGTATTAAAGTTTTGATCTTTCTCAAAAGTAGCCACACAACATATGTTAACTTGTGTTCCCAAAATAATAATATGGGTATACACTTAGACATTACCCTTTGAGGGTATATCATGGTATATGTATACTAGTCATTTAACATTAATCATTCAACATTTCATTCTTCTGCAGATTAGAACTGACATTAAGTCCAGTTACTTTTTATTACCATGGCATGCATGTGATCAGGAAAAAATATGCATTTTTGGATTAACCAAAAACTTGTCTAAGAAATCGATGATCTTTTAGTTCAAGGCTAATAGAACTTTCCAAAATGATGAAAAAGCTCTATATCTGTGCTAATATAGTAGCTCCTGGCCACCTGTGGCTCTCGAATACTTACACTTTGGCCAGTGTGACTGAGGAACCAAATTTTTAATTTTATGTAATTTTGATTTTAAATTTCGGTAGTCTCATGTGGCTAGTGACTACTTTAATGGACTCTGCCATTTCTTTTGTTTGCCATTTAATAAAGTTCTAGTATTAAATATTATATGCATTAGAATTAAAATATTTGTCACACCATGCAATGCAATCCATTTAAAATGGGATTTCTCGTTACTGGTAATCTGCTTTCATGAGAAAAAACTTTTTTTCTCCTTTTGGAGAAGGAACCTGCTTAGAATATACTTTTGTTCCACCCAAAATAGCTAAGTCAGCAATATAATCTTCCTTTGGAATGTAGTAATTGGAATTTGTTCAAGAGATCTGATGGTGAATCTGCAGAGACTTGACTGAGACAGATGTACCTGCATTGCACCATAAATAAATAGACACAAAAATAGCTTGCTTTGGTTTTTGTTTCCCTAGCAATAAAACTTAAAATATTTTTATAGTATAAAAATGTACATATTGTAATTGGACCTATTATTAGCTTTTGGTTAAATGTGAGTTTATTAGCTTTTCTATTAGAGACAAAAAGCTTTTGAGCAACAGTAACAATTGTCAGACTAAGCTTTGAACCCAGTAGTGATTTGACAAGATGGTTTTAATCTTAATTAAAAGCTACCATTGTTGTGATTTCATTTAAATTATTTTAAATCACTTACAAAAGTTATATTCTCTCAGGTCTAATTTCAGCATACTTTAGATTTTCTTATGCTCATTGTTTACTCATTTTAAAAACAGTGGTAGACGAGGAAAGAAACTAATATTTATGAGAAAACTGTAAATTTCTTTTATAACTAAAAGCAATTTTCTCATATGAAACATATTGCCCATACGTGTCAAAGTAGATACATGTTTGCCATGTGCAAGTGGTGATAGTAGAGGATGCTCTTAGAATTCATTTCTCAAAGAAAAAACAACATGCTTTCTTCACAATTCACTTACCTGAGATTGTAGCTTTCAAATGGTCATCCTGTTTTAATATTATCAATAATTATTTCCGTAGTCATTGCAGTTTTGCCAGCACATTACAAAACCACAATAATCATGGAAATTATAATGCTGTCACTGTAATGGAAATTTTCTAATTTGTAGAGTAAAAATAAACCTTGGATCATTTTAAACTTTTTATTTTCGTTTTTACAAAATTCTGTAGGAGACCTTTAGGGAAAATAGGTATGTGGAAATTTCCTACTTGAATTGCTTCACGTTAGCCACAAAGTGATGAAATAAAACCAAAAAAGAAGTGTATTTTTTATTCCTCACTCGTTAAATATGTAATGCTTTATTTTAAGAAAAACCCTCACCTTTGTAGAGAAACTAAGTGTGGAAAGTTTCACCATCAGTAAATGCTTGAAAACAGATGTTGATAATGAAAACTCATGTTCCTGGTATTTAACCCTCTTTACAGAGTATGCCTGCAGGAGAGAGGTGGCAAGGATGAAAGCGAGGAAGAGGTGTGAGGACAACCGGGACTGGCCCTGGAATTGTCTTTCCTGAAAGTAGGATTAGGTTTAGGGAGTTTAATAGGTAATCCATGCAGCTCTGTAAAAAGAAAACAGGCTTCCAGATGCTGGGAACGTTACTACTAGAAAAGGGACTTGCTGAGCATCTGTCCAGTCTGTAGTTCTAGAAGAGAGCAAGGATTTAAGTTCAGTGCATGCCCTCTGATACAAAAGCTACTAATCCTAAAAAGCTACAGATTTTAATCTACAGTTAAATTAATACCCAGAAGAAACTTTTTACCGATGCCTTTATAAAATGTGCTTCAGATCAGAGACTTAAATAAAGACAGTAGAGAAGGATTTTTACCTTTTCAAAACCCATGAGGAGCTGGGATCTGGACATCTTCAAGATTTTCCATAATTTTCTGCTCATCTAGTCATGTGGCATTTTCCTACAAGATTTAACTTAATTTGCTGCTCTTCACAGTCAGAAGTTATTAACTCGACTTGGGGAGCAAGGTTACTTTCCAACTTTCCCATCATTTCAACCAGCTCAGCATTGGCTTAAACCATAGACCTCAGGATTTCCAGGGCTGAATTTTGCTCAAATTAGGCATCTAAACTGTTCTAAACCATTCTTTTGGGTATGAACAGATTAGGACTGGTTATTAAAATAAAAAGCAATCTCTATTTAAACAATAAAAACCAAGTCATTTTCAGTCCTAGCTGATAGAATTTATGACTTATAAGTGATAATTGAATGTAACAAAATATTCCTGTTCATTTTTTTTTTTCTTTTTCTCCCCAAAGCCCCCCGGTACATAGTTGTATATTTTTTAGTTGTGGGTCCTTCTAGTTGGATGCTGCCTCAGTGTGGCTTGATGCGTGGTGCCATGTCCGTACCCAGGATCCGAACTGACGAAACCCTGGGCTGCCTCAGCAGAGCACATGAACTTAACCACTTGGCCACAGGGCCAGCCCCATTCCTGTTCATTTTAAGTGAAGAAACAATTAATAATTTGATTTTTAAAAATTTGTAACAATCTTGTGAGTTTAGTTTTTTAAAAAAGCACTGGTGAACTTTTTCTGATCCAACTGGCGGTACAGTGCCTAGAGAAATGAGTATAAAGGCACTGTTACTCTGCCTCCCTATTCCTGTACAGCTAACATCTTTAGTTCTAGGAATATGTGATGTCACCAGATTCCCTGGAATGGTTTATTCTAAATAATTCCACCCATATAATAGAAATGACTTAAAACTCAATCAAACTGACCATTTTATTGTTCTTAAGGTTACTCCACCATCCAAATTTTATTCTTGTCTTTTAAATGTTTGGTTGGAGTAGGCATTCTACTGAGAAATATTATTTGGGAGTAAAAAGACATAAGACCTAAGGGAGAATAAAATATTTTTGAGATTTATTGCACTTAAGTTATACCCAATTTCATGGATTTACAACTGACATTTGAAGCATTTTTCCCTCGGAAAATAAATTATATTAATGGGACAAATAATATTAAGTGTCTCTAATTGAACTGTGACATAAACCATGTGTTTTATAGGTTTATATTTCATTTTATTCATAGACCAAATGGATTTTTCCAACTGTTTCACAATAAAAACTGAAATCTCCCAAAAGGTTTTTCCTGAGGTCAAAAGATAAATTTTTTTTATAGAAATGTCCCCGTTTTCAAGATAATGTAAAGCTATTGGCCCCTATCATTTCTGTGTTCTGATTTGAGCCTCTGCATTTTTGAGACGTACTTATTTCATTTAATGTGTGGCAGACAGCATTTTGCATAGGGGCATCTATGATAAAGGATTTGCCATAGAAAATTGAGAATTACGTAAAATATGGTGTGATTTTAACTGTTTTTGAGCAATCACAAGCACCATAGAATACATTCTATAGCTCAGATAGGCCTTTTTGTACGTTCTGTTTCCTAATTCAAAAAAGTGATATTATTTTTTAAAGTTATATTGTTTAAAGCAGTTTTCTGCTGTTGACAAGTATTAAGTGCAAAATGAATTACTGCTATAGAACATTTAATAGCTATGAAAGGGGGCCGCCCCGTGTCTGAGTGGTTAAGTTCGCGCTCTCCGCTTCGGCAGCCCAGGGTTTTGCCGGTTCGGATCCTGGGCGCGGACATGGCACCGCTCATCAAGCTATGCTGAGGCAGCGTCCCACATGCCACAACTAGAAGGACCCACAACTAAAATATACAACTATGTACTGGGGGTCTTTGGAGAGAAGAAGGAAAAATAAAATATCTAAATTAGTGGGTATGAAAGTTTAGGACAATTTAGAAAATGAATTAGAGAAAGTCTTCTGTTGGTTCATTCTTCGAAGATTCATTAATCTCCCAAGTATACCCTGAGCACAGATATGAAAGCTTAAAACTTTTAGCTTCCACTTCAGAGGTCAAAATGTATGTGTGTCTGTGTGGTCTCCCCCTATTAGAAAATGCACTCTCTAAAGACAGGACTTTATCTTGCTCACTGCTGTGTTCCCTGTGCCCACAGTTGAACCTGACACTCAATAATCGTTGTTGAATGGATGAGTGAAATTTTATTCCACTGAAGGAGGAATTGACTTTTAATTGATGAAGTGTGATAAATTCATATTTTGGTGTTTGCTGTTTATTTAAAGCTTGCTTAATAACCAAAGCTAAAATACAAATTTTTGTTAACAGTCTGTGGTTTAGTATAACTCTGATATATCCAATTTTGGATACTTTGTGTTACAAATATAAAGAAAAGATCATGGTAATTTTGTTAAACTATAACTATATTTCTGTTTCTGTCAAAGAGTAAATTTCTATGGAAAAAACACAAAAATTAATAGATACTAGCTTTCAGGGCCAGCCCTGTGGCCAAGTGGGTAAGTTCACATGCTCCTCTTCAGCAGCCCAGGGTTTGCTGGTTCGAATCCTGGGCACAGACCTACACACCACGCATCAAGCTATGCTGGGGCAGCATCCCACATGGCAGAACTAGAAGGACCTACACCTAGGATGTACAGCTGTGTCCTGGGGGGCTTTGGAGAAGAAAAAAAAAGAAGATTAGCAACAGATGTTAGCTCAGGGCCAATCTTTATTGAAAAAAAAAAATAGATATTAGCTTTCTGTAACAGCATTTGAAATGTCTCTTCAGAAGTTTCCTGAGATTATTCTAGAATGCTGTTATTATTTAGAAATATATTAACTTTATATGATGTTATCTTGTATTTTAAAACTTCATGATTATTTGCAATGAAAAGTGAAAAACTAAGGCAAATATAGACTATAAATTCACCCATTATTCCTCTGACAAAAGATTAAGCCGTTTCATTAAAGTCATTAAGGTTTCAAACAACATTAAGCATCCGTAGTATAAAAAATATGCTAGAAGCCAGGTTTCTTGCTTTTAAAAATTCTTTAATCTAGTAAGGAGATTAGGTAGATCTAAATATAGGATAGGATAGATATGTAAGCAACATAATCCGACAATTCAATTCTGATTAATATAGTGTTGCCATATGTGGATTAGCAACTTTTAAAGAACCTAAATACAGTGACATTTACTCACTTGCTAAAGCTACATGAACTACAACTTAATCTTTCTTTGATAATAGATACCAAAAGAATATCAGTATCCAGTACACATTATCTTAATTAAAAATTAGTTATTATTCTATCAGAAAAGCATAAAACTGCATGTTAATAAAGTCCTCTGGTGGGTAAAGAGCCAGGAAGGATATTGCAGATCAAATGGAATCATTTCTAGCTAAGGAGGAAGTATGTTACCTTCTGTTAGGCACAGCGTAGTTTTAGAAATTTCTTACTGAAGATGCCTCTGGCTTCTTCAACATCTTCAAATAGTCATCTCCTGTCTTCTCAGTCACTCTGTCTGAGGTCTGAGGTGAACCCTTGCTAGTCATCGTGTGGTCCATAGACCAGCACTGCTTCACACAGGAGCTTGTTAGAAATGCAGAATCATGAGCCCCTCCACAGACCAACTGAATCAGAATCTGTGTTTTCCCAAGAGCCCAGGTAATTTGTATGCCCACAGAAGTTTGAGAAGCACTCAGGTAAATAGTCCTCCCCTCCTCTTTCTTATGTTAACTTGGATTTCGTTCTTTTAGTAGAAGGAAGTAAGAATACAAATGTGTGTATGTGTGCCAGCTTTGGTTTGTATGTGGAGAGAGAAATATCACCACATTTAGTGTAAAAAACTTACTTTTCCCCTTAAGGGTATCTCCGAAGCCCTGTAATATGGTTAATTGTCTCCAGTATGATTTGATGTTTCTAGCTATGCCAACATCTAAAGTATCTAGGCCGTTGGCCAGGGTACTGTTTTCTCCCTTTGGAAGCTAATTAACCATCTGCAAAAGATCCTGATTACTTGTCAATAGCAAAAGGAAGGGATGAGTTTGCAAACAGTGTGTCATTTTCAAGGCAGTCACTGTACTCTAATGACAGATATCTTACAAGCATCCACTACATGCTGGGCACAGTGCTAATTACTGGAAGCATGAAATCAATTATATTGGGACCCTGCCTTCAAAGGAACTGACAGCCTAATAGGAGTCATGTAGAGTAAAAGGGTGCTTGCAAGCACTGCAGTCAGAAGTCCGCCCTAGATCCCTACTATCAATTTCCTAGCTGTGTATCCTTAGACAAGTTACTCAGCTCCTCTGAGCCTCAGTTTTGTCAACTGTAAAATGGAGTTGATAGGGTGTCTTTCTTACAAATAAGCATAAAATGAGATAATGCATGTGAAGTAGTTAGTACACTTCGTGCTATCTAATAGGCACTCAGCACATGTTATTACATAAGTAACAATCCATTTACATAAGTAAGGGCAAGCATAATTTCAGAAACACTGTAATAGGAGTATGCATGAAGTTCTCTGGCAATCTTAGAGAAAGGAGCCCTGTCTACGTTAGAAAGAAAGAGTTGTGGAGGGCTCCCCAGGGATGTGATTTTTGAGGTGAATTTGGAAGGATGAATCAAGTCCCTTGGGCAGAGAAAAGAACAGAGATATTCCAAGCAAAGAAAATCTCAGGTCCCCAAGTCCAGAGGTGTGCAAGTTTTTATCTGGGCCATAGCAAGTAGTGTGGTGGGGCTAGAATGTAGAGGGATAGGGTGTAGAAAGAATGACTCAGAAAGGTTAGCTGGGGCCATGTTATGGAGGGTTATATATTGAATTCCAAGGTGTTTGAATTTTGACAAAGCAGTGGAGGGCTATTGAAGATTTTTAAGCAGGGCCACTTGATATGTGGAAATGGGATGGAAAAGAAAGAATCTATGTTAGAGACCACCTTTGCCTCATTTCTCCTAAACTCCAAATCCTAATTACTAGCTGCCTGCCATGTCCAGATTTTATCATATTCAAAACCAAGATTCTTTCCTTCAGAATCTGTTCTTCTGCCTCTATTCCCTATCCTGAAAAATTAAATAGCACTGTCCTACACTGAGTTCTTCAAGTCCTTGGATTGTCATTTTCCAGTAGCTCCTTGCTCCGTCATCTCCCTGGCCCTTCCCTCTTTCTCTCTTCCTCCCCTCTCCCCACCAAACATGTTCCCTTTCTGCTTCCTAAATCCTGAACCTGACCCTTCTTCTCCCTCATCATTGCTACGGCCCTAACTGAGCCCTCATCTCCATCCTCCTCAGCTCCTGCGAAAAGTCTTCAAACAAATTTGGGCTCTGTTAGTCCTGCATGGCCTTCAGGCCTCTGCTTACATGACAGATTACATGCTTCATACATATTTCCAATTTTATTTCTAAATTCCATTAAAGGGTGCTTTTCTCATCTCCTTGTAACCTTTGGTGTGGAAACAAGTGGACGGTGACTAAGCACATTTAATTTATTGAGTGGACTTGCCGAGATTTCTTGTTAGGACTTTGGCTTAGAAGATTTCTTTCCAGTGGCATCGCCACCACCATTTTGGAATTATATGAACCAGCTGGACAGGAGAGTAAATTGTTTCTTAAAACGTACTAGTGTCTCTTGCCGGGGAACTGCTTTGGTTGTATTCTCACATACCAGAGATTAAAAGAATACACTTTGGAGCTGCTTTTAGTTATCACATCAAACTTTCATCTCCCAGACTTTGGATGCAGTTTTTACATTTGGAAAGAGATTTCGAAAACAGTGACAAAATTCTGCAGTTTCTCTTCTTGTTTTTATAGGATGGCTGATATGGTGAAGCATATTTGGCTGTTTTCCCAGATGAGCGCCTCTGTTCCTCAGAGTTAAATAACAACTTTAAATTGTACTGTAGCTCATTTACTCAGCCGCTAGACTGCTGGCCTTCATAGCTGGGCTATCTGATATCTTGTGAGCATTTTGTCTAAGAAAACAAGATGTAAATGTAGAAGGGGACTAGATGAATTGTTTCAGGGCAGAGTTTTTTTTTTTTTATAGGAACTCAAACTATTGAATATTTTTATAACTATTTCAAAAAAAACTATTTAGCTACTTATTACTAACTTCCTTCTGAAAATTCCATTTGAGCTCCACGCCTACAAATAGACCATGTAGAAGATGACAGGACACTTTAAAATTGTTTGCATTTTGTAATTTCCTATTCTTCTTTTTCTCCCTTGTTATGATTTAACATTTCCCTGAAAATGTTCTTTGTTTTAATTTACTACTGGAAGCAACTTTCAGGTCTGATTAATCCTATAAATATATAAATGAGGAAAAGACCAGTAATATGTATATAATTAAAATATCAACAAGCTGATGTTTATACATTTATTTTGTATGTGTATCATAATGAAAATTAAATTTAGCATATGATAAAATAGAGAAATTACTCATTCAAAATTTGCCTTTATTAGGTAAATCCATCTCATCGATTTTACAGATCACAGTAATCCTTTCTTTGAAAAGGACTTTAGGAAAAAATGCTCTAAAATAGAAATTGGATTCAAATTTTTTAAGTTACTAAATACATTCACGCATAGGTACAAGATGGCCTATATTTAGTCTCTCAAAAGAACTTGGGAATTGTCACTGAGCCATTCTGCTTTGTAATGATTTGGCTTTAGTGGTTTTAACCAAAATTTTAGATATAGTGTTTGTAGATATTTCTCAATAAACAGTTGCTTTCATATTAAATTGGAAAAATAATCTTCCTTCATCAGACAGGAAAAAATGAAATAATGATTCATGAAGAAATAAATGTTGATTTTTGTCTTTCAGACCTGAAGATTATCGGCTATAGAAGAATGAAAGTTGCAGAAAATAACAGTGAGGTGATTGAAACTTTTTCCTGGTGAATTTCTCCTAACCTCCAGGGCAGAATGAACCAAGTGTTACATATTGACCAGGAAGTTGTTATGAGTGCTGACCATTTGTGGAGAAAGGTCAGGAAAGGATATTCCTCCCATAGGAAATTGCAATAAAATACATTATTTTATAGAATTATTTTATTGTATAATCTGATTTGAGTATTATAAATGATGATAAGAATAAAATTGCTGACTTGGTTAACTATTCAATTTTGCATTTAATGAAAAAACAAACCCTAGGTAGCATTGCAGTGAGAGTTGCCAACAAGGGCCAGTTCGTGCAGATTTCCTCAAGTTCTGGATCACTCTTCTTGCCACCTGGGAAAACAAGCCCCACCTTCACTTTTCCTTTCAGTGTCTATTTTATCTAACCTGCCATTCATCTGAGTTCATCCCTCCAGCCGAGTAGGGTAAGGTTTGGCGTGAGGTATTTACCTACTGCTGCCGTCTTTTTCCATATAGCCTCTTTGGTTTCCATGACACAAAAATAACAAAATAATGCCTATCTACTACCTTAGCAATCTCACTGCCCTGCCTGTGATGCTGTTTGCAGACCTCTACTCTGTCTCTCCATATCTCTCTTATTGGCTTCTATTAATTCTGTGCTGGCCACTTAGATTGGCCTGCTGGAATAATATCCCTAGCAAAATCTCTACTCTAGAGATTAAGATACTGAGCTACTGTATTTGGACATTTTTATGGGAGTTTGTTTTTTTTTTCTTGCCCTAGCCAGCCTAGGAGTGAGTTTGCAACCACTTTTGCCATTCATACAGCAAACATGTATTGAGTGCCTGCTCTCTGCCAGGCACAGTGCCAGGCATCGGGGGAACAAATCACACATGTCTTCCCCCAACACAGACCCCACCAAAAAACATACAGTCTATTGCAGGCTAGAAGGGAGCTGAGAGAGACTTGTAAATAAGTGTACCTGGGTGTCAGAGGCGCTGATGTAACAATGTGTGACCCAGGATGTAAGTGTGTTTAAGGGAAAAAAGTAACTAGCATTAAATAGAAAGCATTGCTAGGAAGCACCTGCTAATGTGCCAAACACAACAGCTTTATATAGATTAATTCATTTAATTCATACATAAACCCTAAAATGTACATAATGTTATCCTCCTCATTGAAAAATGGGCACACTGAGGGACCAGCCGCATGGCCTAGTGGTTAAGTTCAGCACGCTCTGCTTCGGCAGCCCAGGTTCAGATCCTGGGTGCAGCCCTACAGCACTCATCAGTGGCCATGCTATGGCAGCAACTCACATAAAAAACAGAGGAAGATTGGCACAGACGTTAGCTCAGGGTGAATCTTCCTCAGTGAAAAAAGAAGAAAGAAAACTGGGCACACTGAGGCAACAATAAGTAAGTTGGCCAAGATCACAGAACTTCTGAGTGGTAAAATCAGGATCTGAGTCCAGGTAGTTGGCTCATAACCTGATAGAGATGAACAGCTACCATTCACAACGAAGTGGCAGTAACATCTTCAACTCGTGGACCAAAAAGAAGCTCCACCCCTTACTTGTGATGTGATAATCTTAGGTGTGAGACAACATGAAATAAGCCCGGAGCTCCTGAGCCAGCAGCTTTAAGAGGGAGGAATTTTTGTCTGCTGTACCCTAAGCACCTAGAACCAACGTTTGTTTGTTGATGAAAGGCTCACTGAAGAAAGCTCTTTTCACCAACAAAACTGCGGGATTTGAAGAGGTGAGATCAGAGTAACATGCTCTATGAGAATGTTGAACCCAGTCGTCATCATATTAAATATTTGTTAAGACCAATCACCATCCGCCTCACTCTGACTCGCTGTGTGAGAGCCCGGTTGGTGGGAGAAGGGCAGTCTGATCCTGCAGATTTAATGGGCTGTGTAGACCTACAGTGGGGCTATTCTGGGGGACTGAAGTGCTCTTCACAGCTGGGAGCTCACTCTATTTTGCATTCAGACAGAACCAGAGCAGAGGGGCTTTTGCACCAGCCAAGCAGCCTTCAGAAGCACCGCCCACCCATTTGCTGTTGCTTGAGAGTGTAACAGCCTGACCCGTCCATATCCTGAAAGAACACAACCACAAGTAGCCAAATAAAAATCACAGCTCTCTGTATGGGACTCAGTAATCTGAAGGAGGAAGACAAGCTGGACCGCTAGAATCCCAGCTCCTACTGAAGTAAAATGAATAGAAGTAGCAGAACTTTAAAAAAATAAGAGTTCTTACAGAAAAAGAGTTGTAATCATTCCAATAATCGTATGGGAAGACAAAGATTAATAAATATCTTCTGTTGCTGTGTCTGTAAGGTGCACATTAGTGCAGATAAATAATAAATCAAGTCACCAAAACCAAAATCCTGTTTGTTCATATGCAATTTTTCACCAGGTGACTGTGTTACACTATTGGGTATGTCCCATGTCACCAAACCAAGACTTAACTGTGGCTTCAACTCTCCCAGAAATGGAATCTTCAACCAGTCAAATAGGAATCGCCAGATCAGCACTAGTTAGGTAATCTGCCTGATACATTACCTAGCTACCTAATAAATTATCTGCTTTCCCCTAAAGGAAAGTAACTGCAATAACTAGCCTTTCTTTGTTTTACCTAGCATAGCTTCCTTGTTCCTGCTCCCTTCTGCCTATAAGTCTTTCATTTCGTACAGCTCCTTGAAGCTCCTTTTTATCTGGTAGATTGGATCCTGCCCAATTTGAATCGATTTTTGCTCAAACTCTTAAAATTTTTAATATGCCTCAATTTATCTTTTAACAGGTAACACCAGGTAAATGTGAAAAACACCATCCAGCTGAGCATAATGACCGATGGAAGAATATACAAAACACCTTCTCTCTCTTACCCCATTTTACCCAATGCATTGCCTACTGTATTCCAACTTTGTGGACTTTCTCAGTAAAACATGAGTAAGTGTCCTGATTATAAGTAGGAAAAAGGAAAAGCCTTCAGTATTGCGAAGTTTCGAAACAAGAGAAAATGTGACACTGCAATAGCCAGTCGGCCAAAGTAATCACATTGGTCAACATAGGAGACAACGCTGAAAACAAGAGAAACAGAGCTTAATATTAACTTCCCAATAATCACCTGCTTTCTAGGGAACTGAAGGCTGAAAAGTGCTTATTTGCAGTGGGCCTGAAGCTAACTGCAAACCTCATGAGGCATGAGAGCACTTCGCGTCGTCTGATCTCATTTGGGGCCATTACAAACAGCCTCTTTATGAGAGGGGGCAATTAACAAAACAAGAAAAGTGGGATTTCTGTTTCAAGCCAGTTCAGAGGAACACAAACAGCACAATAAGCGGCCATCTGCCTCTGCTGTCCCATTTTATCGAAAACTATAATCCTTTCACCTGTTCTCCAGAGTTCAAAACCACAACCCTTCACTATAAACATCTCCACCAAGCAAACTTCATATCTTGTCAAAATAACATTCTATGTTTACTATAATGTCTTTATTGGGATGTTTAAAATTATGGTAGTTTTCTTGTATCACTTACAAGACTGTGCAAGTTTTGAGTGTTCTGCCCCAACTCCATTTTTCTCCTAAGCCCCGTTACTTTCGGAGTACAAAATTCCATCCCCCGGGGATTGCTGGAAGGCATCTGCCACTTTATAGGACGGACGGCTGTCCTCACTGTAGTTGCTGGTTTAGCACATCCTCCTGCCAGATGACTCTTCTTCCAGGGTCCTAAGAGGTCACGCTCCCACAACCCCAGTAGAAGTGGCCACCTGAGATTTATTGTACCAAAAATTCTGGTGCCATCCCCTTATCAAGCCTAGGTGGCAGTAGGGAGCACCTCGCTGTGAGGCCTCCTGAGTGGTCAATGTGATACTGTTGCCAAGCATGTCCTCATCTCCAGGCATGGGTTATCTCCAGCGTTCAATCAGGACCTAGCAGGCGGGCCAAGATAATTCTAAAGCAGGTCTTTACCACGATTCTTTGCCCAGGCTGCCATCCTTTCCTTTCTTATCCTAATTCCTACTCTAAATTTATAAAGTGAATACTAAGAACTATGATTGGTGAGATTGATAAATAATATCTCTTGGTTTAGACAAACTGAGTCACACGTTGGCCCAGAGGCTAGGGTTGTGGTAATGAATCAATACTGCCATCTTTACAAGTGATTAAAGAGCAGAATTTTGTTTTACTTTTAAGGTTTAACCTAGATGAAGGAATTTTTTTTTAAAAGCATGTAAGTTGCAGTTATCAGATTCTTACTGTAGTTCCTTCCTCTCCTTTATTGCTAATTCCCTCCAAGCCAGATCTAGACACTGTCACTGTGCCCGTGCCCCATCTTGTTTCTATGCTGCAGTTGACAAACTTGTTTTCCTACCTTCTCCTGGAAAAGGGGGTTAGTTCCACATTCAGCCAAGAACAACACTAAATGTCCGGGTCTCTCCTGGCTGAAAATTCCTGCATGGAACAGGTAGCAAGTCCTGAGGCTGCAAAGCCTAGAAGCCCCAGGAGGGACGCTGCTGCCAAGCTCTACAATGCTGAGTTTGAATTGGAAAGGACCCTATTTAAGAAGGTACGATCTTTCCAAAACAGACGTTAAGGCTCCATTTCAACTTAAATAAGGCTCTTGCAGAGAAACGGTACTTCTCTCTCTCTGCCCAAAAATCTAAAATAAGAGAGTTGAGTAGTTTTGCAGCATCACTACTGCTCGGGGCTTTGCCTTAGAAGAATGTAAATCTGAGATTGGCTACCCGTAAAACAGACGGTCACTCCACCTGAGGGCCAATTTTTATTAGGCTGGCTGCCAGGAAGGTTGAGGACACATTTTCCACATGAAGATGGCATAAACAGGACCTCTGAAGGAGACACACATTTGTATCAGTGCCACTTGGTCCACGAAAACCTCTTTGATTTCAAACAAATCTTTATTTCAAGGCTTAACTTCGCTCTTACTGCCCTTACTTTTCAATTCCAAAGTTAATACCTATTAAAACCTTGGAAACAGCGGCAGCTAGAAGACCGCTCCCTTTCTAGTGGACACCTGTGCTTTATAGGTTGATGATATGGAGCTCCAACTTGTCAACCTGCATTAAATTGTTTAGAATCAACACTTTGAAATTATGATACCATCTGGCATCTTCTTTAGCAATCACAAAACCAAGAACTGTTTTAATATTTAGAGGAAATTCTGAGTATAAAGCATGTGTCTTTTACTTTTTGGCAAATTCACAAAGTCCAAATAAAATATTTTTATAACTCGATAGAAAAGTATTGCCCAGTTATTTTATTTTTATGCACTGTTACCAGCACCATGTATATGCAGAGCCAGTAAATTATGGAGAAATATGAATATGTGTATTCTTCAGAAAATTGGATCTAGAAGTCTAAGCTTTGGAAGCAGTGATTAATCACCCAACTCTCCAATCTATATTAACTAGGGGTCAGCTGCTATCTCTCATTCAGTCATTCAACCAATATTTATGTTCCAGGAACAATTCTAGGTGCTTGAGATACATACGTGAATAAAAGTGGCCTGCTATCATGGTGTGCTATTGTGATTTATAAGAAGAAATATATGTATATTTGGTCTTTGTCCCTGTTTCTGCCTCAGAGTTCCCATAAGCCTTGGAATTTCCGAAGTGGTGAGAACGATAAAGGTGTGTTTTGTTATGGGTCCAGGTCTGTTCCACACGTCTCTGGCAGTCCTTGTCCAGTGGTTACCTGAGGTATGTTCTCATGGTGAAAGGCAGAAACACAAGAGAGCAAGCCTAACTATGCAAGGAGATTGCAAACCTCTGCCTGCGATATGCGCACTAACATCCCATGTAGGCCAATGTAAGGTCAAGTCAAGGGCTTGGGAGGTATTCTGCTCCCATGGAGGTGATGGAGGGGCAGGGTGGAGTGGATATTTTTTATATATACTTTACCCAAAATGCAATGGAGAGAAGAGATTGTATTCTATGTTTTTAAGGTAGAGCCAGTAGGATTTTTGACAGATTGATAGAGTGGGAAAGAAAGAGAGGACTCAAGGATGACTCCAGGTGGACCCACTTTCATCCTTTAACCAATCCTTTGGGCACTCATCTCATCCCAAGAGGGTGAAATAAAGAAGAAAAGGAAACAAACCTATGGAGACCTCCTAAGGGAGTAAGAAAAATTTTTTTTCTTCACCCCATTTCTCTCATCAGCCACCTCCCTATTTCTTGGTCCCTTTTCAGCAAGAGTCACCCAAAGAGTAGGATATATTTGCCATCTCCATTTTCAGCTTCCCTTTTTCTTTTCAATTCTCTCAAGCTTTTGCCCTCACCAGTCCACCAAAATTGCTTTCTTGAACGTCTCAAATGACCTCCGCACTTTTCATTTATCTGAGTAAAAGCCAACATTTATACAATGATCCACAGGCTAATACATTTTCTGGCCCCCAGTCACCTCTCTAAGCTCATCTCCTACAGTTCGCCTTCTGCTTGGCCATGCTAGCTCCTTGCTTTCCTGGAACACCCCAAGTGCCTTCCTTTCACAGGGTCTGTGCATCCAGATATAGCCTCCTGGGCAGTAATTACTCCCTCAGCTCCTTCCAGTTTTTGCTCAAATGTCATTACTGTTAAAGGCTACCCTGACCACCTTATTTAAAACGGTAGCCCTCTCCTTCTTACCCCCAGCTCTCCCAATCCTCTTACCTTTATTTTCCCATAATACATCTTTGTAAGTGCCATCTTTTTTACTTACTTAGGTTTATTGTTTATTTTGTCATTCCCACTAGAATACAAACTCAGTGAGATAGAGATTTTTGTGTGTCGTGCTTGCTAATGAATTCCAAGTGCCTAAAACATACCAGGGATATCCAGCTGTTGTTCCATAAACACATTCCCATAAGTCAAATGTTCATGATAACTTGGGCATTCCAAGTCTCCTAATTAGTCTCTCGGACTCACATTTCCACCTTCTTGTTACAGATCCCTTCTGCTCGCCTATGACTTTAGCCAGAGTTATAGTGGACCATTCTGAGAGTTCAGACTCAACTCTGCTGGCAGTGTCCTATTTCATATTCAAGGAACTTCTACTCTCTGTCTCAGAGTACTCTCATGCAAAGACAGCCCTGGAGGTTAGAAGTTAACACCCTGAAGGGCAAGGCTTAACCAGTGGGAGACAGGAGTCAGAGGAGAAAAGTTTCAGTTTCCCATCCTCTAGGGGACAATTAAGAAGCATTCTCAGAGGTCAAGGAGGAAGTGAATCCCCACTGCCTACAGCAGCAACCCTAATTATGCATCTTTATATTGACTTTTCCTTGTTCCCTGTCTCATTTGCTCTGCTCTCTCACTGCTGTTTCTTTGAATCACATCCCAAACAAAATATATGCACCAAAATCTTGTTCCATGTTCTACTTCCAAAAGAACGCAAGCTAACATATGCTCTAGAACAACATCACATTGAAGCTAGGAGATACTTCTAACATAGAGTTCTCTTCATATCACCCAAACCAAAACACTTTGGTAATTCTCCATCACCCGGCCTAAACTCCACACGCTTCAGCAAGGCCTGTAAGACACTCTCAGATTTTTGTAATCCCACCTCTCCACCCTCATCTCCATCCACTCCTAATGTTGCACTTTACATTCCAGTCCCTCTTAAACATTGGTAATTCCCTAACGGCTCCAGTTATAACTCTCTCCGGTTACCCTCTATCTCCCTATTTCCACCGTGTCTCACACATCTCAGTTCTTTCGAGACATTCTTAAGTATTTCTTCTCCCTTGCTATTTCTGTTCCCTGTACATATGTCCATTATAGCCATTCCCTTATTGTGTTATAATTGCTTATCTCTCCATTGATGAGTTGAGCTTCTTGGGAGCAGAAAATGTGTCTCTTCTCTTGTGTATCCCCATCATGTAGCACAGTGTCTGGCTCTTGGAAACCTCTAAAAAGGTGCCTGGCAGATAGTAGAGCCATAGTCTATAATAAATGTCTGTTGCATGAGTGACGGCAGCTATATTTGGTACAGTAATGCTAATAATATGATACACACACACGTTTCTGGGCTGTTACTCAATAAAAGTTTATTTCTCATTCATATAACAATACAATGTAAATGTGATCAGTCTCTGGCCTTCCACAGAGTCATTCTGGTACCCAAACACCTTCCACCTCATGTCCCTCCTGTAAGACCTTGGAGTCTTCTGCGTTCAGGTAGCAAATGAGAAAGAAGCAGGTAGACAAAATACGCATGCTTCTTAACTCCCTTGACCCAGAAGTCACATACATATTTCATTGGTTGAGAACACGACATGTAGCCATACTGAGGAAGTCTGAAAATGAGAATCTAATTTACACTCAAGAAGAGAATATAGTTTGGCTGAAACAAGCCAGTCTCTAACACAGCAGTCAATATGAAATTATCTGTGCACTGGACAGGAGTGTCTCTTTGGTAATACCAGAGTTAGGGAGATGAGAAATCCAGACTTTAATCAGTTAAGGAAAGAATGCATCGACATCTACTCCAAGCTAATGTAAGTCCCTAATGAGTAACAAAGCAGGCAATTGCTTCTAAACACACCTGATTTTCCTGCAGTCAGTTTCTGCTTTGCTCGGCAAAAAAAAATCAAAAAATGAGTAAATGTGAAGTTTTAGAATGTTGGCCAAGACACAATCTTCCTGGTAACCATAAATGTCATTGTTCAGCTGTCTACAAGTATGACAGCAGAAACCGTTAGTCTATTTCCACACGGCCAAGATGCTGGGAAAACAGGCTACTGGGTTAATAGTCGCTTGGATCACACCCCATCCTTGACAGCTCTATTTGGCCAGGCAGGTATAGATCCAATTCCTTCAGAAAGCACTCCAGATACAGACTGGTAGATAGTTCAAGAGAAGAAAAGTAAACTTCTCCAAAGCTGTAGAAGGTAGGTAGGCTGTCATTGCTGCCCGCACAATCGGCTTTTGAATTCTATCCATTTTTCTAGCTTTTCTGTTGCTCACAGTTGCTAGAGTTGTGGCTCTTTCCTGGTTTGATAAAACATGCTCACCCTTGAGAATGGAATCAGAGATAGAACCTGTTGGCAACACTCCAAGAACATGAGCAGGCAGCCAGTGACAACGGAGATTGAGTTTAACAAGGCTTCTACTTGTGTTGTCCAAATCTGATAACTGGAATGTTTGTAAAAAGAACTCTTATTTGTGAAGTTCAATCCTTTCAGCCTCCAAACTTGCCAGTTCACGGGCATAATATAAGCATATACTTGAGAAAGAACAGGTAAAGTGAAAACATGAATTTTCTAATAATCAAATTCTCTTCAATACATCTATTCGATAACACATTCAAACAATAAGGATTTCTCATAGTGAAAGCTGAGCTGGTTAACGATTTTGTGGTATGATGTTAGGGCATAACAGGAATACAGTTTTATCAAGATTCAATGAATTTGGGACAGGACAGTGAAAAATGGAGGTAAATGTCTTCAGTAATTATGTTTCTCTTTTCTGTCTCGCTGAGTTTTGCTTTGTTACCATGAAAAATTCTTTGTGAATGATCTAAAATGAATTTCATTTACCTTATTCAAGTACAATAAATTTTTACTTCTCTGGATTTCATTATGAAACTTAAGTTAGATTAATAAAGTTGAATTTCACTACATTGGTCATGGATATTTTTTAATCAATATGATAAAGTGCAATTAGACAGTCTAGAAACATACAAACAGCAAAATATGATTACTCATGCCAGCCTATGTTTTTTATTACTTAGAAAGATACAAAGAAAAATATCATTACTAACATTTATGCATTTAAAAATGCTACCAAAACAGGCGAATCATTCCACCAGTCCTGGGAATGCATTTAGCCTACTGCCCTTGTTATTCTGCTTTTAAAATAATCATTGCCTACCATCTTTCTAAACATCAGTGACTCATTTTGCTTCACTCATTCCATGTTATTAATTATGATGATATATTAAAAAGGTAATAACTGTAGATGATTTTGTAAAATAGAACTTTACTATGAAGTCTTTTGTGATTTTCCTGTAAAGTACTAAGCTTCTGAGAGCACATACTTGTTGCAAAATAGTTTTTCAAACATAGAAATGTTAAAAATTAACATAAGAGAAATTAACACTTTAATTTTTTTATTTATTTTCTTTTTTTGAGGAAGATTAGCCCTGAGCTAACAACTGCCAATCCTCCTCTTTTTGCTGAGGAAGACTGGCCCTGAGCTAACATCCGTGCCCATCTTCCTCTACTTTATACATAGGACGCCTACCACAGCATGGTGTGCCAAGCGGTGCCATCTCCGCACCAGGGATCTGAACTGGTGAACTCCGGGCTGGCGAGAAGCGGAACGTGCGAACTTAACCGCTGCGCCACCGGGCCGGCCCCCAACACTTTATTTTTAAAAGCAAAAGTTGCCCACAATACCTAGGAGGCGACCAGCGTTAATTATCTGGAGTTTATTCATCCCAATTTTTCACTATGGATAGATGAACAGAATAATAGATAAATGTGGTACTTACTGTTCTGCAACTTGCTTTTTGCATGTAATAAGAGATGTGCATATCTTGTCAGCCAAATTTCTTATCCAATCATTCAGTATGATACATAATGTAAAACTATTGCACGTTATTCATGTAGCTAATTTTTGTTACTGATAAAGTTATTCTAAAGAGTCTGCAATAACTAGACTTTGCGGCAAAGGAATTCTCTGAACTCTGAGCTTGCCTAGCACAAATGAACCCTTTATATCATTGTTTCCAATGCGACATCAAATCAGAATGAAAAGTCACGATTTTTTTAAAACCAAATATTTGGTTCATAACTTGAAAACCTCCATTTTACATTTCAAGAGCCCTTCTTCTTGGGGCCAAGCCCAAAGAGAATAAGTCCTGCCTAGCTGTCATAGCTTAAATTAGTCACCCAAAATCATCCCACCCAGTCTTGTCCTTCTTAATTCCCTATCTGCTGCTAATACCACATTTACTCTAGAAAAAGCAAAAAACCTCAAAACCCATCAGTCATCAGGTTCTGCCCATTGTACTTCCTCATCAGTTCTCAAAGCTGGCTCCTCCTCTTTCCTCACTGCACTGCTGTGGTCCGGGCCCTCATGTTGAACTATTGCAAAAGGCAGCACAGTCTTATAGGGAAGTGTTCCTGAGCTATGGGCAGAAACCAGTGAGAGTGAGAATCCTTCTTTGCCTCTTCTGTGTATGCGTGTAGCCTTGGACATGTTACTTACCTTCCATGTTTGATCATTCATAAAGAAGGGAACATTTACCTTAATTTATGAAAATCATCTTAATATGAAGTATCCAGAACAGAACCTAATACGTGGGAAATCTCCATTAAATGTCCTTTTCCTTCCTTGATTTTTCCCCACACCAGTCTCTCTTGTACATTGTATCAAAATTGTGCCTCCAAGTAATAAGCCCAATCAGGTTACTTATCTGCTTAAAGACACTCACTGACTTCCTATTGCCTTCAGGCAGAAATCTGAACATTTTTGCACTGGATAGATTTTCCACAATCTGGCCTAATTTACCTTAGCAGCTTCAATTTAGAGCAGGAAGTTAGGAAGCTCCTATGCCAGTGAATTCATCTTTTCTTCTCCAGCACCCCAGGACATGGCTGAACCCAAGACAGACAGTCAGTAAAAGTTTAATAGATGGATGGATGCATGCATAGAGAGATGGACGAATACAGAACACAAGAATGAATAAATTTAAAGGAAGACAAGATTTAAATACCTCTTCCTCAAATTCTGAAATACTTAATAGATCTGAATTTGCAAGCTTTTATAGAAGCTGATCATTCGTTCCTACGCATTATTCCCGTCTCCCAAATGTTCTCTTTTATGTCTAGAGGAGACTCTGCCCACTGTAGACAGAGTTTGTGATCTGACTCAGATTATAAATGAACTGTGCTATGATGAGATGATTCTGCAAACATTTATTGAGCAGCTGTCAAGTGATAAGCACACTATGGACAGTCTGAGACTTCTTAAAGAAGGTACACAAGTAATATGGGGGCACAGAGGTTAAAGAACTAACTAGAAAACAGTGTCATGGTTGTCAAGGTTGTCCAGGTGGTTGTGGTGACGTTCAGGGGAAGCTTCACACAGGAAGAGGAGCCTAAACTGAGTTCTGAAGGTTGAGTATGAATATAAGTGGGTCCTTAAAATGGGGGTGGAGCAGAGAAGAAGGGTTTTCCAAGTGGAAGAAAAAGTACATCAAACAGAGAGAAACATGAGAGAGCACGCATCAAGGTTTTTGCAACTCGTTCATTGTGGCTGTAGTTTGGGCAATAGTTGGCTGAGAGACACATTTCAAAATAAAATAGGGAAAACCAGGTTGGAGAATTTGTGGAAACAAAAGTGAAAGAGGGATAAAAGAAAGTGGGAGGCTCTCCAGATGATCTCATTCATTCCTCTAGCCTTTAAATACTACCTACATGCGGACAACTCCTAAATTTATACCTCTGGCCCTGATGACTCTCCCAAGCTCCAACTCACCTATTTAACACCTTACACCCAGTTATCTCCTCAACTGAACTCTTACACCTCCCTGCCCCAAAGCTGTAATTCTCAGAAAGATAAATGTGGTTGCTTACGCCAGACACCTGGGTTATCCTGGATATGTTCCTCTTCTCATCTCCTCTTCTAGTTAATTAACAAGTCCTGTCAATCCACTAGCTTAGTTCCATCCTCCGCCACTAGACTATTACAATGGTGTAACTAATATTTTCTCATTCACCATGATCCCCTACAACTCATTCTCCACTGTGCAATGAGAATGATCTCAAAATAGTGTTCCTCAAGCTGCAGTCCATTGATCACTTGGTGGAAAAAAAAAAAAAGAATTCCCAGCCCAGACGACTGAAAGAGAATCTTCGGGGAATTCCTCAGAATCCATTTATCTGTACTTAATAAGGCCTATCTCTACCCATTTTTGCCATTAACATTTAAGAATCACCAATATGTGAGGCAGACTAGCCTAGAGTTTAAGAGTAGATGCCTTGAGCCAAATACCAGGTTTGAGGTCTAGCATTGTGTCCTTGGGCAAGGAACTTAACTTTTCTGTGCTTCTGTCTCCTCCCGAGGACAATTAGGATAATAGAGAAATAGCTCTCAGGTTGCTGTGATGATCAAATGAGTTAAACCATAAATGGTAGCTTTTATTCCTTCTCATCAACCTTCTGGTTCTCTTCTGCTTCCTAGCAAACGGGAAGATTGCACTTTTCTACCCCTGTGAAGTTAAATGGTCTCATGGGATATTCTCACACCAATGAAATGTGAGTCCTTCTGAAGGAAGCTGGGGGAGATGATTCCTCCACATCCTCTCTTCTGTTCCCATGACAATCACGGAAGTACACGTTGATATGGAAGTGTCCAAGAGAGAAGCAGTGTGGAACATCGAGCGAAGACGTGGAGGACAACTGCCCTGCTCTCTTGTGTGAGCAAGAAATACATGTATATTGTGTTAAGCGCTTGAGACATTAGGGATTATTGTTGTCACAACATAGCCTAGCCCTACCTAACTGGTACAACATTAAAGCCTTGGAGTAGGCCTGGACTAGAGTAACTGCTCAGTGACGGCTTCAGAAGAGAAGTTCAGCAACATGGCTCAATGGAAGAGCAATTTTCCCTTCACTAACTTAAAGCATACACCAGATCATATCACTCCTCTGCTGCAACCCCTCAATTGCTTCTCACGGAGTTTAAAATAAAATCTAAATCACTGTCTTGGTACACACAGCCTAATTTGTTCTGGTCTCCATCCTTCTGTTGTTCACTCTTCCCTTCACTCTCCTGCCATACTGGCCTTCTTTTAGTTCCTTGAACATGACAAGCACCTTCCTGATAAATGACCTTTGTACTTGACAAGATCTGGGCTTGAATTTTCCTCGCACGCCTTTTCTCGTCTTCATGTCTCAACTTAAACATCAGCCCCTCAGAGAAGCCTTCTCTATCCAGCCAGTTGACACAGATGCTCCTGCACACCGTCTTCAGACTCCTGTCTCAGCACTTTTCCTGTGCCTTTCACGATCTTCATCACAATTTGAAATTAATTTTGCTTCTTTGTTCATTTATTTCCTTTCTTTCTCCAGCACTAGAGAGGAAGCTCCATGAGGACAAGCCCACATCTCTCTTGTTCACGGTTTTATCCTCAGAACTAAAACAGTTTCTGGTACACAGCAAGATTAGTGATGGAAGGATGGGGTAGGGCAGAGGAGGAAGAAAAGAAAGGGAGAGAGATTTGTCCCATACAGTCCTTCTCAATACAAAACACTATCCTAAAATGATTATTCCCAAGAGAAACTGAGAGTTTCTAACAAAAGTGATGAAAATTCTGAAGGGTAATGTCTTTTTTTATGAAATGATGCTTTTTACTTTCAGAAATAGTATAAACTATAAATTAAGATACAACTATATTCCTGCCAAAATAGATAAGTCAAGAAAAATGCAATTCAAAATCAGCTTTTATTACCAGGCAATGTATCATAAACGCAAAAGTCCTGAATCTGTTACACCTTTTATTTTGAACATTTCACTCAATAAAAGTCTGATGTACTGGGCCCAAGTGATGACACATTCTGAACTTAATGAAACCTTCCTGTAGCTTAATAAACAAATTTAGATCACCAAGTAAAACCAAAGCCAAGAGTATTTGCACAACTCAAGAATGATGTGAATGGATTAGGACCCACAGTGGTTTCTACTTCACCAATTATAACAAACTTCGAGAGTCTTCTGAGTGACACGGTATTAGATTATGCATTTCCAAGGGCCAAACACTAAAACATACAGAATATCCTTCTCTCTACTCACTTGTTAGAAGACTAAGAAATCTGAGACATAAAGGTATGAAGTAACTAATGACATACCCCGGTCACTTAAGAGGAGTTTTCTCCGGTGATTCTGGGTCAGCCATCCTGACTAACCTTGTTGCAAGCTTTCCTCATCTGTCCTGCTTTCTACACGTGGAATCATACGCCGTAACTAATAGGGAACAGCTGTGGGTTATCTGCTCACTGTCTTCTTTCATTCCCACAAAGGCACCAAAAAACTCTTTGCCTGGATCCCCAAACGCACACAAGTAGAGCCTATTGTTTGAATCCTTTGGCTGGAAAGGTCTTAAACCAGATCTGCGTGGTGAGGGGAACCAAAGAAGGTCAGAAGACCTTCCTGATCGAGGGAGAATCCAACTTCTGGTTACAAATGACCCCATCTCTACTTAAAACCAGCTGTTATGAGGGAGATGCTACAGGAAAAGGAGCATACATTAAGTTTATGGTTCTCTTTCATTCCTATTTTCAACAAGCAAAATAACAGAACCCAAATCTTTCCCAAATATCTAGATTTTTCCTTTGGGAGCAAAAGACAAATTATAGTTTAGAGATTAGTGTCTATTAGATTCTACTTCATTTCCTCTCTACCTTCTAGAGTTTTACAGGCTTTTCTTGATACCAGAAGATAGATGGGCTCCTCAGTCAACCACTGGCAAACAGTTATTTAGCACCAGTCTTGTATTTTCTCTGCCATTGCTGTCTGGGGGGTGATAAGTGAATGATAAAATTCTACCAGCCTTTTAGGCCCACCTCAACTGCTTCTTCTCTTAGGCTTCCTACTACGCTCAGAATGAATGAATGAATGAGCTCCTGAATGAATGAAAGCTTGAATGCCTGTCTAAAGGAAGGCAATTGTTGTTTTTCTGGTTAAAACTCAGCTAAGACTACAAAAGTTTAAGGTGATGTTTAGAAATGTGCTAAAAAGAATCCACGTATCTTGTTTTAAACTTTTATTTGCTCACAAAAGAGAATGGAAATAGGTTTGTAAAAACTTATCTGCACGTACAAAGTGATCCATGTAGACAAGGAGGGCGAGCCTTGGAATACTGCTAGATAAATCATTCATCGAGATTGGATCTCTTTGCATCAGAACCGGTGAAAAGTCATTTTTTAACATGTTGAAAACCACTGAAAAACTAAATCCATTTTTAAAGTCACCAAATTCAGAAAAGTTATATTCTAACACATATTCTTGGATTCTGGTCAAAGTAGTTAAGAAGGGATCTCAGAGTTGAACAGATCAATTAAACAAGAGGTAGTTTCTCCAATAATGTCCCTTTTTCTCTTCAGCAATGCTATAGGGGATAGGGATAAATGGCATAATCTTTGAATCTTTTTAAATTCCTGCTCTGCTAGGACCTCAGGTCCCTCGAATACAATCATACCTGTCTCGTTACATTTTGGGTCTTGAGATCATTTAACACAGAAAAGATTCCAGAGTTCAAATTTTTTGCCAATTTCTCTTTGAGCACTCTTCTCCGGAAAAACAAATAATCTGGCATGCCATTAAAATAACAGAGAGAAATCAATGCTATGGGGTCATAGATTAAGGGGATTTTTAAAAAATATAATTTTTTGTTAATAATAACGGCAATGTTAAGAATATCCAAGGAGGAGATTTAGGTCGAGGAAACAGACCCCCCAAAGGTAGCATACAAACCACATAATGACATTCTTCTTGAATAAGTTTCCCTAAGAGTTTTTGCGGTAGATCTTCAAATTTCTCCTGAGGCTGTCAGATCCCAGAGCCCCATAGTTCCAAGGCTTCCAGCTCGTCTTGGACAGGGGTGAATTCCGGCTGATCGGGATGAGGAGCTAGAGAGGAAGAGTGGGGGTGGGGACTTGATGGGACCCAGGCATCATATATTGATATTCTCTCCTTATGTGGTCCATGGAGACATGGATTTGGTCATGAAACGACAGAGATATCCTGCTTGGGTGGAAAGCAGTAGCAACCTTTACCCACCACGCCGCTTGCACCCTCCCCACGAGGTTTCAGATGGTTAGTAAAAGAAAAAAGTGATAGATACATCACAGAAATTGTTAGGAAACTAGAATCACAGGCAACTGCTTAAATATTATGTGTTTTATTTACAAAAGGAGCCCTGAAAATTCAGCAGAATTATGAAAGAAAAAATAAATTTTAAAAACCCATCTCATGTTAGAAGTCCATCACCAGGGGACAGTCCAGGGGGGAGGTGATCACAGGACGAATGGAGAGGACGGTGGTCAGGCAGAAAGATGCCCATCAATTGTGTGGGGACAGGAAAGAGGAGAAGGCACATTTAAGTAACTATTACTGAGCCTTCACATAGGGAAGTTGGGGATAAATTCTTGGTCCACAATCATATACATATATCCGGGTTGTTGCAGAGCAGTCGGTTTCTATTACAATTGACGCATGTGATTTGGTTAAGTTCCAGTACTATCATTGTATGTGTTTGGAGCAAGGAGGGCAAGAGATGTGACAGTGGGCAGGTAGGGAAGCAGGTGAGGCAGGGAAGCAAAGTGCCCATTGTTAGGGGCAGAGGCTGAGTGGTGGGGTGAACAGGACAGTTCTGTATCCATAGCCAATTGCCCAGGCCAATGTAATCAGAGTGGAGGAGTACCACTTCAGTGCTGGTAGTCATTGTAAGGGATCAGATCTTAATAAGAGACAGAGAGATTTGAGAGAACAGGGAGGGAAGAGATGAACAGAGAAAAACACATCAGCAAAACGTTGACCAGTTCCTCTGGCAAATAAGGTTAAATTTCTCCTAAAGCAGAAAATCTGAATTCTTTGACTAATAAGCTCATTTCCCCAAAGGAGTCTCTGAACCTCTCTCTTGATGCTTCCAAGAGTGACTATGTCAGAAGATGTTCCGTTGCACAACCCGCCAGCATGCAGAGGGCAGATGTTTTTAGGGAACATAATCTTTTCAGAATCTCAGTCTAGGAGTTAGTAATGAGGCAAGAACAGCATAACCACTTTTGTTTCTTCTTAAAATTATCCTTGATCACCTAAAATGCATGTGGTGGACAGGATATCACCCAAAAGAATCAAGAGGACCCTCTTAATTATGGAGGAAGTTCTAAGTCTGAGGTTTCCCCAAAATAAGAGTAAAATTTTATAGGACATCATGGCCACACCACAGCAGTAACACAGAATTGGAGGACCAAAAGAATGTTCAATCATGTCCCTCAATGACCAAATATGAGGTCAGAGGCCAAATCAGTGTGGATTGTCATTTGGAAGCAAGGAAGACTTACATGTGCTGTTATTTTGAATTTCCTCTTAAGGTTTTTAAAGGGGTAGCCTCTAGAGTAATTTGCACTTTATAGAAGATGCCTCGGGAAAATTTAAGGTAGTAAGGAGTTCACCCTCTGCTTCCCTCCCATAATCAGTCTACTTTTCATTATGGTACTAACCATATGGTCTACTCACCATTATGGTGCTAACCACAGTAAAACTGAGCAAAGCCCACAAGAGGCTGGCACTTACCTCCCACCCCGTAGGCAGAACATGAAGAGGGGTCGCAGTATCCAGGCTGGCCGGAAGGACCTTGTGGTCCAGGTACTCCCAGGTGACCTGGAGGGCCCCTTGGTCCAGGAGAGCCAGGGGGCCCAGGGCTTCCTGGCCGACTCTCCCCTGAAGGTCCTAAGAAGTATCCACAAATAAAAACAAGTTGGTCTTTTACCACCACAGGATGGGTTTTGAGACCACCAAGAAGTAAACTAACTCTCATGATAAGCCACTTTACATATCTTGACAATTAGGGTCATCTGCCTCGGTCTATTCATTGAGTTCTTATTCCCAAACTAGATTCTCTGGACAGAGGATCATACTATAATCACACATTATCCTGGAGGTCAATGCTTTTAATTAGCTCAGGAAACTGGAAAGCAAAATGTATTCTGTTCCATCACCTCTTGGATATTAAAGGGAAAGGAGCATACCACTGTCAACCTTGTTTTCTTTATGGAGCTTCTGTTTCCCAGTGCAGTTCTTATGAATCCAATGTACAGGTGTGTGCACACACACACACATATGTGTGCACACACACAGGAACACACTCAGTCTCAATCGCATAACCTATACTGGTTTATGACCTCAGGTAATTGAAATAAATAAGTCTGAATCTGAAAGAAATCATCCCAGCGGATAAAAATGAAAAGTCTGAAACCCAATATACTAATGAAAAATTTCTTTCGGCTAGCTTATATCAGTTGAGAATTTAGATTGAGTGAAAATGGGAGGAGGATTAAACTTTTTGTGAATTTAAGAAGTGTGTCAGGCTGGGTTTTTTCAGTTGGTGTGTTTGCTTTTAGGCCTGGAACCCAAGAGTGTTTAAAAGCCATTCTTCAACTAGACATGAAATTCTTCAACTAGAACTGAAATGAAAATTAGGAACAAGTATCACCTTATTTTGAAAAGTGTTGTGGCTCTCGATACATTCAGTTCCATTCAAGCAATATTCACCAACCATCCATTCTATGTAACACATCATGCTAGATCAGTTCCTCATACAACCTCTAATAACAGGAATATTTACACCAAAGTGAATCTATCACATTAGGAATCTCTCCTAGAAAAAGCATTTTCCAAAATCATTATTGGGTCGGACAGAAAAATCTGTAAAGCATTTGATTCAACATAGCTAAGACTGGGATTATAAATACACAATAAGATTGAAAACTTACACAATGCTAATAACGTGTCTGAACATCTGAAGACCATTCTAAAAGCACACAGCAATGTACACAGAACTCAAAATTTATGCAAAACTCATTCAGGAAGACTACCATGGTGGCAAAAGCTATTAGTGGTCATGAAATATTCATGTGTTCCTCTAGATTTCAAGCTTCCCTTGCAAAGATTAGTTGGGACTCTGTGATTAGTTCCAGCCAGTGAAGTGGGATTGAAAGTGACATATGTCATTCTGCATTTAAGAAGTTGAGAGCTGATGTGTCTCTGTTATCTTTCTCCGGGAGGTCTTTTGTTCCAAAATGGGGAGAGCCACTGGATTCACATCAAACTTTGTGTGAGTGTGAAATAAACCTTTGTTGTATCAAAACACTAAGCATTTGGGATTGATTTGTTTCAACAGCACAGCCTAGCCTACCCTAACTCATGCAACTAATAAGATCCCAGAATATACTGTAACTTTTAGGGCTTGTATATTGGGAGGATTTTTACTAACAAATTGGCCTTTCAAGAAAATGAATGAGAAATACAGTCATTCTAGTTAGATACAAGGAGGTCATACGGCCATTGTCCTTAACTGTGATATCCAGTGAATATAAAGATTTAGGATTTTCACCTCGCACTTTCCTATTAGGTAGGAAGATTTACCTGCTGGCCCAGGGGGGCCTCTTGGACCTTGGGTTCCAATGCCTGGATTTCCTTTTTCTCCCTTGACACCAGTTAGACCTGTTTTAAAAAAAAAAAAAAAAGGAAGAAGAAAGAAAAGAAAAAGTTCTCCTTAACATGAAATCTGGGTAGTTCCATTTTTCCGCGTTTCAAGAGGACCTCTCTGACGAAGACAGTGATGTGGGCGCCTTTGGGTTATGGTTACCATGGGACTTTCAAGTTATACTCTGATACCGGTGATTTACGCGCAATCATATACAGAGGGCTGGTTCTGTGTCTGAGCATGTCGTCTGTATTTGTAAGACTGCAAGTCTATCTTCCTCCTTCCTACTGAAGTGGTTCAGCCTGCCAGGAACTGGCCTGTGTCTGCACGCACCAGGCCATTCAACGTATGCAGTTGGCACTCCACAAGTAACACAATAGAAGTCACAAGTGAACACATCTAACATTTTCCTTTTGGTCCACCCTGTAATGTATCTGCAAAAGGCATGAATTATAATTAGGCAACAAAGTTCTGAAGAGCGTGAGTTTCCATTAAAAACTTGGAAGCTTCAGGAAAGTCTGTGTTTGATTTGGCTGATTCAGCCCCATAAAAATCTAAACGTATTCATGTTTCTTTTCCACTGACCAGACTTCTTATTCCAAATAGTTTACAGTGCTATTAACAAACTATACATTTTCACAGGCAGAAAACAGAGAAACACATACTCTTGACACCTCATCATCCCAACAGTTTCTATCACAAGATCACTGGACAGGTGAGAGTACTATATTGAGGCCCAACCAGTCCAAGAGGGAGTTGCATCAGACTGGGGTCTGGGTTACCCTGGCTCACATCACAGAAGGTCTCTGGTGTCTGTTTTTCATATGCAACAATGCTTTGAAACAGCAGAATGCAGAACTGCATCTCTACATCATTATACTTATAAAGGAATTATGTGTGAATTCGCAAAGCCTAGAAGGAAATATCAATTAATGAAAATAACCAATTTGATAAGTGGCAGGCATGCAAGTGATTTAAAATGTTTAAAATAACAAATAACCTTTTTCCCCCTTACTAAATGCAACACATATTCACTGTAGACAAAGGAGAAGACACAACAGGCAAGGACTCCAGCCCTTGAAAATAATCACTTTTAACATCTTGGTTTATAACTTCCAGCAAAAAAGGTATTCATGTAGCATTTGCTCTGGGAATAGTCAGCAAAAAAACAGGACTGATGAGCAACTAACAGTTTTTTCCACACTGTGCATATAATCACATCACTGACTGTGATTGTCCCTGGGTTTGAAGCTTTGGTGTCTGCTGTGCTGCTTGTGACCAGCTCTTGAGGGCAAGGTATACCTGACATCTTTAAACAAGTCTTTTCTTGTTAGTGGTCCTCCAGGCTGGTCCATCCACTGCTTACACTTCCCCAACCCACATGGCCTGGGTGGTGTTTTCTGAGCTCACCAAAGACCAGTACCACAGGGAGAGGGCAGGGCACCAACCACCAAGCTCATGACCTCCCGTTCGGGCCAGACTCTTCTCTTAGGAACTAAGAAGGAAGAGAGTGATTGCTCAAAAGTAAAACTACAATCTCATCTGAGTTTGAAATGCACGCAACTTTACGGACTAGTCAACATTTAACGCTCAATTGCTAATCAAGTTGTTCAGACAGAAAACCACCCTGGGTACATCTATGGGGTATTATCCAATTACCTACTATTTTAGCTAATTGAGTAACAATTGAGTGAATACTTTTTAGCTGGGAGGTGCTCCCTCATTTGCAAACATTGTGCCCTAATGTGCATCTGGGAATTTAGCAGAAACTGCCTCTTCTGTTAGAATTGGAGTCATTTTTCCCACAGGGAACCGCGAATTTTTAAAGAATTAGAACACAATAAAATACACTGATGACTAATCCAGGCTGCTCATAATTAACTTGATGGTGATTCAGAGGCCTCCCATGACCTTACGGTACTCAAGGATCAACATTAACAGCTTGGTTTCTCAGTGCTTCTCTACAAGCGGAAGATGTAGGAGATTAGGCTGAATAGGACATCCAGGAAAGCATTCTGGGGAATAACCCCCGATAAGAGTTTCCTGACTCATCCTTTGCTTATTCATAAAGAATGCAAAAGGTGGAGAAGATTAGAGAGTCGAAAGTCTGGTTGTTTCAATTTTCTAGTTACGTAAAGAAAAACAAGTGGCATTTGATATTGTCTGTAAAACAACTCAAAGAAAGAGAGCAAGAAAATATTCCAGCCCCTCAAGATGCCTCAGAAAAAAAAAGAAAAATTCTAAGGATATAATTATGTATTAACAGAGAATTTCAGAATTTATTATCCTTGAAGTTATGATATGTTCCCACCACATGTAGGTTAGTATATTAATAGTTGCCCGTGTGCTCACTTATGGTTCTCAGAAGGAATATGTGTGTCCATGACAACTGAACTTGGTTATAAGGCTTTTTTTGGAATGAAAAAACCATGTTAAAAATCCATATTTAAGGACCGAAGATGAGGACTGAAATTAAAGGCTAAGCTTAGAGACCTCGGATCTCTAAAAGTAGATCTGGACATACTTTTGATAAGCCTTGTAGACCCTGATTAAAAGGAGGGAGGTTATATGTCCCAAAATGTCAGCCTGTGACTGTCCATGAGGTGACAGAGGGCAACGGAGTCCGGGCAGTCATTCTTTATAAACAAAATGGAGTCATGGCCCATAATAAGGGCTTCCTTCAGATATCTCTTTTGTGAGAACCCAAGGTGCATCTGCTTGGTGCTAAGATGGGGTTACCAGAGCTAAGGGCCAGAATCCTTTCCATAAAGGCATCGCACAGGATAGTCCCTTCTTCTGGAACACCCTTCTCACCTTCACGGTCTCCATAAATACTCCTCATTCTTTAACACTCAACTCAAAGCTTCTCTACAACCATATTAGGCAGAAACACAATGGCTTCAAGAGGGCAAGATTATCTATATTATTCATATGGTGCCTTGCACATGTACAAAACTAACAAATATTTATTGAGTAAACAAATGAATGAGTGAATTCTTTGCTTCCATATTATCTGTGTCTCCTTTGGCACTTATCCCATTGCATCACTTGTTCTCATGTTTGTCTAGCCTGGAACTGTGAACCCTGTTGACTGCAGGGATCATGGCTTATTTATTGCTCTAATGTCAGATCCAAGCAGAGTTGCGCACATAGTATGTGGCCCAGTAAATTCTGGAAGACTAACTGAATGATTGAATGTCTACACCAACATGCAGCGAACTGTTAAAAGCCAGCATGACCCTCAAAGGATCAAAATCAAAATTCCTTAGGCTGGAGCTTCTCTTTTACCTTTACACACTGCTTTTTCTAACAAGTTCCTCATGTGGCAATATCAACTACTAGTGCCTTTTAGAGATAAAATGTAACTGAAACCAATTAAGTTTAAGTTTCTGCCATTTTTCTTCATGAGCATATAAATTAAGATCTAACCAAAAGTATGATTTAGGCAAGATTAAAATATCCTTAGTTTCCTGTGGAGTTACCAAAAATATTTAGGATAATCAGAGAGAAGTCTCTTCTATTATTCAGTCTTTTTTTTCTTTCTTTTTCAAAAAGATTTTAATAGACTTTACTTTTTCAGAGGAGTTTTAGGTTCACTGTAACATTGGGTGGAAAGTACTGAGATTTCCCATATACCCTTTGCCCCTACTCATGCACAGTCTCCTCCATTATCAACATCCCCCATTAGCGTGTTACATTTGTCATATTCATTCTTTCTTGAGAATCTCCTGAGAAACCATCTCAGGGCTATCTGATTCTCCTTTACCACTAACCTAACTCTGACCCTCTAATATTTCCCTTTACTGGTCTACTAAGAGAGAGACTTGTTTGTTTTAGCTCTTCATTGTATTACCAGTGCCAGGCACATATTAGACACTCAAGAAATTTCTGTCAAACAAATGGATGGATGAATGAATGAAATACAAAGTCTGATCGCAGACACTGACAAACCATAAATGTGTTTGGCTAGTGTATCAGCTATGCTTACAAATCACCCCACTAGGTTTTGAATCTAAATGCTTTACATGTATAAACTCATTTAGTCTTCACGTGAAGCGAGAGGGCGGGCACTACTGTGAACTAAAAGAGGGCTGTGATACAGAGAGCTTAAGTCACATGTCCTTAGCCAGTAAGTAACAGAGCCAAGATTTCAACCCAGGCAGGTTGGTACCAAAGCCTGTACGCTTACCCACTGCACTTCCCGACTCTCCGCCACAAGCCGGACCTGCAAGCAGCATCTCCTGTCTGGTTTGCTGTTGTCCTGGCTTCCTGAACTGCCTGCCAAATCAGTCTGCACATTTTCTCCAGTCCCACACCCAGAAATCAGCCCTGTGGTTCTCACATTTCGTCAGCTTACTTCCCTTGGTTTGCACACTTGCCCTCTGCTCTCAGCAAGACTTGAGGGTTGATTTTAAGAGGATTTATCCTGCTCGCACTGACTACAGGGTCTGGCCCTTAGTTACTGCTTTCCTATTTTCTTTGGCCTGTTGGCCTCTGAGTAGGGAGATTTTACTCATTTCTATGCCTCCCTGACCACACGAAGCACTCCAGGCTGGAGTCTCATGCTGCGCCATGGAGCACAGCCACTTCCTCTGGATCCCAGACATTCTGAGCAACTCCCAGGATTTATGCCCAGGCAGATGTGCAAGGCCTGGGTAATGCTTTCATCGTAATTCCACCAAAAAGTCACAGAAACTGTGAGACAAGTCTTCAGCTGTGTTATATTGCCTGTTACCTGGGAAATGCTGGCAATAAATTGCAAGGATAGTCTGTTTTTCACTCAATGGGTGTTTGAATGCCTACTGGGTGCCAGGTACTGGACCAGGTACTTGTACCAAGCTACAAGATGGCAGATTAACTGGACTCAATTCAATAAGTATTTTATGCATTTTTCCAGGCTCTGCTCTTTCTACATGTTTGGACTGTAGGATTAGTACCAGCATGTGGAGCTCCATGTTTTGTGCTAAGGTGGCCAAGACTGGAAAATACACGATTGTTTTAAATGGAAACAAACACTGCAAACCATTGCTAAGAGTCCCTCTTCCTATTCTTCTCTTCATAAAACAACTGGCCATCTAGTATATGCCTCTATAATTCAGGTCTCAGCCAGGAGAAGATAAAGCACTCTAGATCTTTCAGGCAGAGGGAATTTAATACAGGGACTTGGTTCATGTCCCTATATAAAAAGGGCTACACAGAAGGACTGAGAAGCCAAATAAAGATGCTGAGTTAACCCATAAATTAGCAACAGCAGGAAGCCACTATTCCCCTTAGGAGTGCAAAACAATGGGAAGAAATGGTGTGACTGGAGCCCAGCGCCTAGGACCTTCTGGTAGGATCTAGAACCAGAGTGAGCGATTGTCCAGGAAGCAGGAGCAACACAGGGGTTGTAGCCACAGCTGAAGTCACAGAGAAGGCAGGGGTGGGAGTAAGGGGAGAAATAGCCTGACTTTCCCATCTTCAGACCCTCCAGTCCTCCTCAGTGTCTCCCACTGGCTGAACCTGCCCAGGAGCAGAGAGCACCGGAGCCTGGAAACACAGCGAGGCATGGCTAAAGGAGGGAGAAGGGCAAACTGAAAGCAAATCGCCTAGCCCAGCCCCAACATCAGGCACTGAGAATTCAAAATCAAAAGCACCCTTCCTGCCTGTAGCAGGTCACCACGTAGTAGGGAAAACAGACAAACGAGTAGCTATATTGCAGTGTGAGAACACCTACAACATAATACGAGAGCACAGAATCGAGGTATCTGTGGCAGACCGCAGAAGGCTTCCGACACAGCTGACTGTTCAAGTTAAGTCTTGAAGAGCAGGTATCAGCGCTTAACTACCACCAGATGGAAGCGCATGCGCAAAGACTCGCTGGTGAGCCAGAGAGAGAGAACAGCGCCTGCGTGGGGAACCAGAAGCGGTTTGTTTGGCTTTGGCAGCGGCAGTGGGTAATGGAATAAGAGGCCGTCTAGGCCAGGTCATGACAAGCTTTGTGTATCAGGCTAAGGATTTGTATATGGTCCCTCAGGTGCATAGAACTCCTTCAATACCCTTTACCTAGTTTTTTGTTTGTAACTTCATACTCTTTCTTAAAGAAGAACTCAAAACTGTTTAAACTTCAGGCCCCACAAAACCTGGATGTACCCCTGCTGGGTGCTACAAAGCAGTACATAGTTAAGGTGGAGTGGAATCCTGCAGAGCTCAACTCCACCAATAAACCCTGTGCTGATTCCACAGAAAAGCCAGAAGAAAGTGTGTTGAATCGTTAGGTGGGGCTACCCAGTGGTCAAAGGAATTCACTAACCAGATCAAGATCAAGACAACAGGATATTTTGCACTTCAGGTTTTCCCATCAGAAACATGTTAATATAGGCAGGAGGTCCTTTGGTCTTTTGACTACAGACATCTGAATCGACACACTTCCATTTGGGCAGTGAGGGGGAGGAAGGAAGTGCAGCAAGGAGGAAGGAGGTGAAGGAGGGAAAATGGAAGTTGTAAAGGGAGAAGGGAGGAGACGGCAAGGAAGATGATGAAGTGCACAGCTCATCAATGTCCACCGACCCTGTGTGGCTGTTTGCAGGTTGACTGTTCTCAGCTGCAGGTGCACAGCAAAGAGGAACAGGGATTCAACTGGGCACCAGGAATCCTGGCTTTTTGTTCACCTCATTTTGCCGTGGATACTAGGACTTTACGGGTACATAATAAGAACGTCAGACCAAATGCCAGTCTATCACTTTCAGCTCCAAAATTTTGATTGGTCTTCCTTAAATGCCATATGTTACTTCTAGAACTGACTGTTGGGAAAATCATAAATAATTCAAAATTAGCAGAAAAATGAGTTATTTCTACAGCTTAAAAATGAACATTTCAGGGGCTGGCCCCGTGGCCGAGTGGTTACGTTCGCGCGCTCCGCTGCAGGCGGCCCAGTGTTTCGTTAGTTCGAATCCTGGGCGCGGACATGGCCCTGCTCATCAGACCACGCTGAGGCAGCATCCCACATGCCACAACTAGAAGAACCCACAACGAAGAATACACAACTATGTACTGGGGGGCTTTGGGGAGAAAAAGGAAAAAAATAAAATCTTAAAAAAAAAAAAATGAACATTTCAGGTTCAGCATGAATATTCAACAGTCAATGATATTTAAATCAGAGCTTGATCTGGTCTTCATTTCTTGCAGAACTGAAAAGTGATATGATGCTCTCAATTCTTGAAAAAGAAGAGAGTTGTGTCAAGGCATTGTCACGTAGGCCACGGTCTACAGAGTTTAAAACAAAATGTGTTATGACCTTCATAATAAACAGGAAGAACCCACTATTAAGATAAACATATCATATATCTAGGATCCTTATCATCTTTTTCCACACTAGCAAAAGTAGTTCAGAAAGTCAAATTACTTTGCTATACTCACTTAGCAATTTAATGTCAAAGTTAAACCTAGAACCAATGAAAACAGATCAGCTTTGATAAATACATCTTTTCTATGCATGTTTTCACTCAGATATACAAATGCATTTTGGTATATTTGTTTATTATATTTATTGCTTTAATAGCCATGTCAAAAAATTCACTAAAATGGTTTATGGTAGCTAATATAAACAGCTTTAGTTTTAACATATAAACTAGTACATGTTATATTTCCATTTCACTTGTTTAGGTTCAAGGCCAGAAATGTACAAAATGGCAAAGTATATTCCTACACTGAAAAGAAAAGGAGTTTCTGTCTCTCTTTATGTGTGTATACATATATACATATACACACACATACATATCTTTATAGGTAATATGGGCAGGGGATCATTTGATCTTTTGACCACAGACATCTAAATCAGACATATTTACATTTGGGCCCTGAAATGTCTAACGCGTTTGCTATTTAATATGCATTTCTGACCCAGTATAACCAAAACTCCTATTTAAAAATCTCACCCTGCTTTTCTGGCTAAATTTATACGATGACGACTTGAAGAAAAGGCTGAAATTGTCAACTTGGCAGTAATTGGCTATTAGTACGATGTCTTGGGCTTCTGCTTTCATCATGGCTCTAGGGTGAATGAGAAATGGCAGCCAAAAAGCTAGCCAAGCGGTAATCAACACCATAAATCATTTACGATTCATCACATAACCCTTGTATTTCAGGTTATTATAAGGAATAAAAGGGAAATAGACATTAAACGTGGCCCTTGGGGAGCAGGTAGCCTCATTGGTGAGACAGGATTAACAGAAGTGAAATCATTAAAGGACAATTCAAGAAAGTATATTCTACCTGGGTGCTGAAAGGTATGCTTCACACACTAATGAAGTAGAGATCAGCCAAGTATTCATTGACCAAATATTTGTTCAGGCTTTTTCCTGGGGGGATGTGGAGATGAAAGGCACAGCCCATTCAAGGAACTCACAGTCCAGCAGGAAAATAAACGAAACCAACAGTTACAATATAATGGGAAACTGCCATGATGGAGGCATGTGCTTGGGGACAGGGAAGCACAAACGAGGGAGCACTTACTCAGTCTGGTTCAGTTGGAATAAAGCAGGGTGGCAACAACAATTGTACTGGCCAAACAAACAAACCATGGAGAGAAGGGAGTGGTCTGGCAGAGGTCACTCTTGAGATGAGTTTTGAAGTTTGAGTATGAATGAACCAGAGGAAGAAAATCCAGGAAAATCCAGGAAAGGGTATAAGAACAGGGCACAACAGGGATCAGCACTGAGTGTGGTAAGAAAGGAAAAGGCATGTATGAAGAATGTGGTAAACTGGATTAGTGGTCTGAATTCTTCACCATGCTACAATAGAATTATCCATCCATTCTCTTGCTACAGGCTCATGCATTTCCTTACGCCCTGCGTTTGGGCTTGGCCATGTGACTTGCTTTGACTAATGGGATATTAGTGGCAATAACATGAACAGAGGCTTGAAATATGATTGGGTGGTTGGGTTGCCCCATTTTGTTTCTGTCATTGGAGCTACTGTCCCTCCAGCCAGGGCCCCAGCAGAGCAGAGCTGCCCCTGCCTGCCACAGACATGTGGTGAGAAATAATATCTATTGTTGCATGCCACTGAGATTTTTGTGGTTTGTTATGCAGCAAAAACTGACTAATACCAAGAGCACTGAGCCATTCAATTTGGTGAGAGCAAGGGGTACATACTTGAAGTAAAGCAGATGGGAAAATATGAACTGGGGCCACACGAAGATATCTTACCGAGATGGCATTAACTTTGAGTATTTCTAGCACAATACCCACTATCCCAGAGGGGGACTAAAATCCAATGCAAAGAATCTGCTAAGACCTACTACACAAACCCTCCAATTCAGAGTTTCAAAAAAATTTTAAGCAACAGAAACATTTATATTAGCTTCCATAGCAAAAAGAAGACAAAACACAGTTACAGCTTTTTGTTATGGTAATAGTCATATTCTACTCAGGACAAAGGGTGGGGACACAATTTGATGGTAATTTTAATTTGTAGTGACTTTTTTTTATAATCATTCTTTGTGTTTGTTTGGGAAATGATTTTATCCTGACTACAATTAATCCCAGAAACAGGAACACAAAAAAATTTAGTCCACAAAACCATTTTTCCAATAGGTGCTACTCTTTCAAGGTGCTTAAATCTATATCTTAGGTTTCCCTCTAAAAAGCTACATCTGGCATTTGAATAATTTAAAAGAGGTGGGAGAGAAAAACACTTAAATGGTGAAAACAGGCAGAAATGGAGTGAGCCAAGCCTTCACAGGTGTCCTAGAAGTCAGCCTGCTTGGAAATCGTTCTTACAGATGAAAGCATCAGCCTGTTTACAGTGCAAGGCCAGAAGGCCTTGATTTAATTTAGAGTGTGATTGAATAAATATTCGCAAATTCTGTGACACTCTTCCCTTCAAAATGAGTAGCCTAATTCCCCTCTACTTGAGTGTGGGCTGGGGTCAATGACTCCCTTCTGATAAATAGAATACACTGAACATAAAAGCTTGTGACTTCTGGGACTTGTCAAAAAAGGCATTGTGAACTTCTTCCTGATCTCTCTCTTGGATCCCTGGCTCGGAGGAAGGCAGCTTCCATGTTGCAAGAACGTTTCAAGTGCTCCTGTGGAAAGACCCACTCCTCGCATGCTAAATGTGAGTGGAGTCGTCAGGGAGGGCCTGAGACTCCTGCCAATGGCACTGTGAGTGAGCCATCTTGGACGCAGGTCTGTCAGCTCCAGTCAAGCCTTCAGATGACTGTAGCCCTGGCTGACATCTTGACTGCAACCTCGAAAGACCCTGAGCCAGAAGCACCAGCCAAACCACTCCTGAAACCCTGACCCATAAAAACCATGTTTCGTTGTTTTAAGCTCCTAAGTTTTAGAGTAATTTGTTACATAGTAATAGATTACTAATACATAAAGCTTCTCTCTGCAGTCATGATGCATGTAAAGAGTCACTTCGTAATAGGGAAAAAAAAACTCTATAAAATAAGAGATGGTACAAAAAGAAAAAGAGAAAGAGCATTCATTGCTAATTCCTTAACGTTACGATACATTAGGAAAACACAATCCATCAAACCTTCAGAGAAAGGTCTTGTTCCAGAGAACATCCAAATTGGACTTTACTAGATAATTATTGGGTGTTAAGAGAGAAAACCCTTTCTCTCCAGTTCATCTCTCAGGGGATGAGAGGCAAGAGATGGGGAAGCAGGAGAGGAAGAAGAAAAACATGTATTTCAGCAGATTTTTAAGAGCAATGAAAAGTCTACGTCTCATGCAACTGAATATCAATTATAATACAACATTACAGGGAAGATATGTAAATACTGAAGCGTCAACCAGCAAATTATTTTGAGAGCTCTACCAGCCTTCTCTCTTTAATCAAGTTGGTCTGTCCCATAAGATCATTCTTCCGAGAATAAACCAGGATATAAGGGCCATTAAGAAGTTTCACAGATGCTTACCATTGAGGCATTCATGACTCACCATTGCTAAGCTTTGATTCTGAATTTGTGTCCAAAGTTTCTGACAAATGCATCTTCAGCGCCAACAGCTCTTTTCCACCACAGGAATATTGAACATAAGAACCCTACTTCCCTCTCCCAGCTCTGAATCAATCTGGGACCCAGTTTTCTCTCCAGACTTCTCAGCCTTGTTGATTCCCAGTTCACTGTGGCGTGAGCACTAGGGCCTCAGATAGAGCTTCAGTGTGTGCCCAGCATTTCTCTGCCCTCACTGCCATTTCTGTGTCTCCAAAAGGGGTCGTCATTGACTTATGGCTAATTCCTCTATCTATGTTTCCTTGGGGGAGTTCAGTTGTGTTTCATCTTCTCATCCTTCTCCCATCACTCTTTTCTCATTTTTTAAAGCAAAAGTCCATCTTCTCCAAGTTAACCACACAACCTTAGGACTGATAAAAATTGATCCTTAAATCTTGTCTTTCTTTACCTTTGGTCATTAGACCAAATTTGGTCTTCTCTGTCGGGGAAAGTGTGAGGGGAATAATTTTCCAACTTCAAAAATCACTCAGAGGTTTTATCCTCAGAGAACAATAAACAATTAATCTGGGTAGCAAGCAGAGCAGAGAACTGCCCTAGCATCAAGCTCTTAAAAAAAATGTGAGGGGCCAGCCCCGTGGCCAAGTGGTTAAGTTCGTGCGCTCCACTGCAGGCGGCCCAGTGTTTTGTTGGATCGAATCCTGGGCACGGACATGGCACTGCTCATCAAACCACTCTGAGGCAGTGGCTTCCCACATGCCACAACTAGAAGGACCCACAATGAAGAATATACAACTACGTACCGGGGGGACTTTGGGGAGAAAAAGTAAAAAATAAAAAAAATCTAAAAAAAAATGTGAAATTCTCTCTTGATGAAAGATGACATTTCAATGCGATTATTATTATTTTTATCCTCAATAACCATATTAGAGTGACTAGAGCCCTTAGCACCCAAAATATCTGATCCCACAGAATAGATTTAAAGAGCTAACGACATTTATAGAAACCAATGTGTTCCAATGGGGAAAGTCTTTGAAATGACACCTCCCAGTCATTTCCACTCAGCTTTTTCCAGGCACTGGTTTTGGGAAAGACGTTGCCACCATCAGTTGGTGGGAGGGGGCCTTCTCTGGAGAAGGCCACACTAGGAAAAAGAAATATAACGGAAAACCAAGAGATCTGTTAACCAAGAAACATGTGCCTGAAAAAGTAGAAGGTAATTCACATTTATTTGCATGATGCCAATGATGTATTTGCTATCTTAGTAGATCCTGACTGTGAACGCAACAGAGACAAATGCAGAAAGACATAAGTAACTGATAAAGCTCAGCTGTATCAGCCTGAATTTGTAGCTGTTGCATTCTTGGTAATTCTTAAATATAAGTACATTCTGACTTCTTAATTATGTTTCCAGTGTAGTCATGCTGAGAATTTGCATATTGGAATAAATTATTTGACTATAAATTACTTTTCTTTTACTTCTTTATATTACACTAGAGGGCACTCTGGTTTTTTTTTAAATTATGTGTGAAGATAGTTATATTTATTGTCTATGAATTTCATTTTAGAAGAGTAAAAGAGATGTTGCAAATTATTTGTTATAAAAAGGAGACAATATGTTTGCTAGGGTTGAGAATTATGACTTTAAAGGTTTCAAGCCCTTTCCCACCTCAGGACCTTTGCACACCCTATTGCTGTCTCTGCCTAGAATGCTCTCCTCTGACTCTCTTATTGATATGCCAAACTCCTAAACTTTCAGATCTCGGCTAAAACATCACTGATTCAACAGACTAAGTCAGAGTCTCATCTGCTATACTCATGAAGCCTCCTGCACTTTTTCATGGCACTTATAACACTGAAATTAAACTATTTATGTATTTTTCTTGTTTAATATCTATCTCCACACTAAGTATCATGAAAGGCAGGAAATGGATGCCCTGTTTACCACTATATCATCAATGCCCAGCACCATACCTGACAGGTAGTGGATGCTCAGTAAGTACGGGTTAGATGAATGAATGACGATCCAGAAAGATTAAGTTGTAAGATTAAGCCGCCAAGATTACATAGGTAGTAAGTGGCAAAGCCAAGATCCTAACCCATAAGATGATCAATGCCCCAAACCACATTCTTTCCATCCTGTCAAGCTGCTTCCAGCTGGAGCAGCATCACAAGGTGATGGTGAAACAGTTTCTCTTCTAAAATAGCAGAAGTAAAACAAGATCAAATCACCTTATTCCAGGTTTCTCTCCCATTGGCCCCCAGGGTGAGATATTATACTAGAAGTATAACTCTATAGTACATCCCAAATTTCCAGATCCATGACCAGTTTCCCTATAGGTAATTCCCCTGTTTGGACTATTTTATAGCGTGGGCACACGGTAAAGCCTAGAAGAATTGTCAAGGGCCAAAATGTATAACCCTGGAAAATGTTTTTATCACGTTCATATTCATCCAATAGGTCACTAGCCAGGACACAGATGCCACAAGGCTATCCAAATCCAGCAGAACACAGTGCACAAGGAGCTCGCAAACTGTACAACCCCAACCCACTAAGACATTCTGGTCAGCCCAGAGGTTCCCATGCTGTGAACTGTGGTTATTAGGAGCCATAAGGAAACAGGGCTCACCAGACCGTGCACAGTTCTGGCCTCTCCTCTGTGAAACCCCCCCTAAACAACAAAGTCAAAGGTGGCGACCGAGCAGTGGAGCAAGCACAGATATTCCGGAATCCTACAGATATGCATTTGACTTCTGGTCTCCTATTTAGCTGTGTGACCTTGGGTAATTCACAATCTAACTCAGCCTCAGTTTTCTCACCTAAAAATGGGGTTAATATGGATCTCATAAGATTTTTATGAGCATTAATAATGTGCCAAGCAATCGATAGTTTGAGTTGCTTAATAAATGCCAGCACTCTTTTTTTATCAAAGACCACCATGAATGTCTTTCTCTAAATTCTGATGCCACTTCCTTTCTACATAACTTGCTTAGCATTTATCAGCTCCCAACTTGTACATTAGTAACATTTATGTTCCTTCCTTATCCAAAGCACGTCTTCTACTTTATCCAAACGAGAGAGTGTGTATCTAGGACTGAGCACAATATTGGCAGATGCCTTTGGTGCCTAATACATAAAAGCCATAAATAATAGTTTATCTCAGACACTGCTGTGCCAAAAGCCTCACATAAACCCTGCATTCATTTATTGTATAAAAGAAGCCACCTATAAATTCCAGCTGTTATGGATACATGATCGAAAACATGAAAATCTTTAGTTGGATGCTTCCTCTGATCCAGTATTTTTTGGAGAATCATGGAGACTGAAGGAGTTGCAATGAAGACTGAAGTCAGGAAAATTTCTCAGTTCTTCCCAAGTAAATAAAGAAACTTAATTGTGTGAACTATAGACAGCAAACTTATTGTTGACTGGGTTAATATATGGTTTAAGATACCAGTGTGAATAATGAACATATAAATAAAAAGAATGAGAAAACAAACAGATTAGTCATCTGGGAATGATAGACAGAGATCAGAATTAGAAATGGAGCTGTTGTCAAAAAATCTAGTTAGAGTCACACAGGCTGTGATTGGAGAGTGAGTTAAGGCCAGAAGAGCCAGGATTTTATTGTCACAGTTCAGAGAACCAAAGAGGAAACTTAGAGCTGATCCGACTCCTTTTCTGAATTTTGGAAGATCTGAAGACAGTGCAGGGTTTAATGGGGAGAGGCAACCACGTCACAGCCAATGGAGGAACAGCTTTTCTTTGACATAAGTTAATAAGTGACACAAAAAAGCAGATGAGAAATTGGGCTGCATACATTTTGCTTATGTTATGTAAAAGGACCCTCCTCAATTCTGGATGCTAATAATTAGACAAATCTAATTTGGAGTTCTGGGTGTAGATGGAGAACGTGGGCAGAAAGATCCTTTGAAGCCTTAAATTTTAAGGATTCTCTATATATTACAATCTTTGTGAGAAAATTGCTAAAAGACTGTTCCATACCAACTTGTGATAAATACTCCATTGAAGTTAAAGGAGACAGAAGGGGTAAGGAGAGAGACAGACAATGAGACGGATGAAAATAGAGTATTTTTAGGTAACAACAAAAGTCATCAACAGCCACCTACTTCAGTTTGCTAATATAGAGGGAATATTTGTAATTTCCTCTCTGTGCTCTAAACATGCGTGTTCTTTGGCTGTTTCAATGATAAGAACGGGGTTAATCAAAGATCTTATACTAGAACAGTGTATTTCAAGCTGAGGTCATGAAATCCAAGGTTGCCCCTCAGCCTTTACAAAAAAAGAAAACAGGAAACAATAGTAAAGGCAGGTATTATTATATTTTTACCTCAGTTATGTAAGTTTGAAGGCATACACATGCATGTGCATACTGCATCCTGATGTAATATATATTCCTTACTGTGCATCATGTTTAAAAGAGTTTGAAAAACTTTGAAAAACTATAATAGAGAAATCGGATGGAGCACTTCTGATCAAAAATTAGCCAAAGTCCATAAGTCATGAATTTTGGGGGGAAGACTTACGTGAGACTCATCGGAAACCTCAGCAGAAAGTGAGGTTCGCTTAAGCGCTAGAACAGAGTACTCAACAGACGTATTTCTTTAATCTTGCTATTGGAGCTTATTATTTGTCTAAATACATTGCCTAATAATAATACTTATTTTTACTCATTACAATGTAGTGTCCTTTTAAAATTATATTATAGAGCATAGTGATAATACATTTTATACAGGGGAAAAAAAACCCCATGATCTCTGGTTTTTATTTCTAGTTCTGACATTGGCTGACTTGAAGCCTCTTTGGGACTCGATATCTTCATACACTTCCTTTCATAAAAATGCAAGGGTCAGGAGAAAAGATGGCCGAAGATTCTTCAGTTCGAAGATTCTTCAGTTTTAAGATTCTACTGTTTTGATTTAGTGGGAAGGCAGGCATTTTTCTCTCTCAATCTTACCTGAGTATTTGGACCACACAGCTAAGGTCAAAACATCAATGTCCACCTTGGAAATATTTCATGGGGAATGGAAAGTCCCTCGAGAGTTGGCCTATAAACCCTAACCTCAACTCCAAAACCACATCCCTCAATTGATGATCAGCTGAAATCGCCTTTCCCCATGTTCAAAGGGCATTTCTCACTTTCTGTCTTACTATTCTCCTCCGTATTTGTGAAACATACAATTTTGCTTGTCTGTGATAGTCTTTAAGAATATATACATCTATATATAATATGTATGTAAGAAAATTATAGCACAGCAATTCGTATTTCCAGGGTTGTCTAGGCCACTATTTGAGAACTCCTGGGTGATTTTCCTCTGGTCTAATCATCCAAGTGCTCTTGCAGAGCGGGAAAGACTCAGTCTGGCAAGAACAAGGACAGGGTTTCCAAAAAGAACAAAGACAACTTGTGACCTGCTGAGAGTGACTCAGGTGCTGGCTCTGTGCTGCCTGAGTCACAGTTGATCCATCACCGACACCATCAGTGGGTGCCCTGCTGACAGAGGTGAGCACCTTCCTGGCTGCCAGATCTTTGGTGTGCTGCGAGGGAATTATGCCCTTCTTATGTCTGCTGATTTAGTGTCCTGGCTCTGGAAAAAGTTTCAGAAAGAAAATCAGAACTGAGTCTCAAAGCAACAATTATCTAGGGAGGACCTATGATGTGCGAAGCAATTCAAAGCTGATCTCTGCTCTTGGCAATCTAGCTGTTAACTAACACCTGATGATTGCTAAAATTGGCGGGGGAGACTGTCAGTGCATCAGGGGTTCAAGGGGTGGAGAAATCTGTGGTCTGGGGCAATCAGCAAAAACTTCATGCATGAGACAGAGGTTAAGCTGAGCCTTGAACCAAGAATAAGACACACATAAGAAGGGGAAAGGAAAGGACACTTCCAAAGGAGGGAGAACAACATGTATATAAGTGCAGAGGCAGAAACACACATGGCCTGTTGGCAAGGATCAGGAATGAACGTGAAATACGATCTCTGTAAACTGCATTTTGCATCCCAAAATCTGATAAAAGGAATATATCCTACCCATCTCACAAAAGTAACATGACTCACAGAGCAGATACGTAATGGCTAGCTTCTCTTCAGATCTACATTCTATAAAATTGTGTCTTAGAAAATACTTTTATCAGTTGTCTCTTTTTGTCACTTTCTTTGTGGTTAATAGGTAATTTCAGTTTCCCACATCTCATTGATCTGCTCCTGGAGTGGGTGATCTTGATCAATTACAGAATTGGGTGAAATTCAATCAAAAGAGTCTTATTATTGCATTATACAGTACTGATAAGACCTGCAAAGGGCAGAAGAAAAACTAAGTAGGATCTCTATTTTAAAGAAACTTTTAGTAGGAAAGACAAAACATTGACCCATGAAACTATTAAATAAATTGCTGCTTCATATTATAGGAAGATGAGACACAAACAGTATTTAATTTGAAGTTTAGGGTTTGCATAGTCTATACAGGCATATGTGAATCATATGTTGATATGACTCATGAGTCACCTCAGGGCTGCCACTGACTGTTGCCCAGTATGGGCACTGCACAATAAAAGCACCACACCCACCTAGATAGTGAGCTCTCTATTTGCCATGATATATATGTGATGCTACATCTGTCCAGAGGGGGATATCATTTTATAATTCTTCTATCTGGGAGGGGCACCTTTTCTTAATTCCTCCATCTAGAGGGGACAGCTTTCTCTCATTAGCTCAAAAGCCTCTTAGGGGTGAGTTGGGAGTTCTGATCCTCCTTTTTTATACAAGTAGATGTGGCTCTTGATAAATACTTTGTAGATTACTCAATTTTGTCAATCTTCAGGATAAATAAACAAGAAGCTGAAGAATAGATGGGTAGAATTAATTTAAGTCTATTATTTTGGGCTTTGTCATTGTATAAGCACTGCTGTTACACTCTGCTTCATTGCACTCAGTGAGGGGAGTGGTCCAGCTTACCTCGTTCTCCTGGGGTCCCTGGCACCCCTGCACTTCCTGGGAAGCCTGGGGTCCCTGGTGGTCCCTGTTCACCAGGGGTCCCAGGTGAGCCTGGTCTCCCAGGCTCCCCAGGAGGCCCTTGGATGGTCCGGATAGATGAAGAGTGGCTGGGAATCTGGTTGAGGATGGCTGTGAAACTGGCCATGTGACCTGAGACACAAAGGACAAAGATAGCATTCAAGGAGCTGTCACCCAAAGAAAGGCAGGACTGGAGGTATTATTGGTCACGGCTCCGAACAATTCTGTGAGGCACCGACCAAAGGGAAAAGCACACCCCTCTGAAATATGTTGATTTCCAACTCAAAACGTTTTGCATTTTACTTCGGATGATATTAACAGCTGGATTGTATTCAGTCGCATCTCATGTATTTGGAATTCCGCAGCTCACGTCAGCATCTCAGTAAACATCATTGAGCAGAAGACATAAATTTTATCTTCACCCCCAACATTTGTCTGACCCCTAAACCCTCATCCAGCTGCCCTTTTTCTCCAGCAATTTCTCCCCAAGTGATTTGTCTTTTTTTCCAACCCACAAAGCCTGCTCCACCCTCTTGCTCACAAATCCCCAGACAAGTGCTCTGTTTCAACTCATCTCTTCCTTGCCAAGCCTTTTTGCAGGAACCTTTACTTGGGTCCCAGCTGCAGAAACTTCCACCAGCTTTATTTTTTTTTTCTTTATTCCATTAGGTTTATTTTTTTAAAAATCTGGCTTTCTCTCCCATAATCCCTTAACTCAGTTATGCCTGGAAGCGTGTATTTGAATAACTAGAAGCATAGACTGATCAAGTACTTGGTACCATAATGCCTCATCTTTCCAGCATCATCAGGAGATGGGATTTTCCCACAGGTGGGTTTTCTAGATGACTATTATTTATCTCTTTTCAAATATTCAAACCTAATAAAGGAGAGTAAGCATTTTTAGAAGGGTTATTTCTAAAATATATTCAGTGTGTTCTTAAGCATAGAACAATGACGGTAACTAGGATTAGCTTCCTGACCCAGGGGCCATCAGTAGGCCTACCCGTAATTGTCTAGGGGGCGGTCAGGCATTTCTGCATCTGCCTTTTCAGCTTCTTCCTTTAACAAGGAAGATATCTTTCATCACTTCTCTAGCTGTCATCACTTTGGCCTCGCGGTTTCCCAAATAACCCTTCCTACCATAATTCTTTTGATCAGCCCTGGACTGACATAATTGAGCATGTGAGAAATTATATGCTGACTGATAAATCAAGTCTGAAGTGGAGCCTAAGGAGGAAATGAAAAGCCCTGAGAAACCTGAATAGTTTGTGGGAAGATGGGTGAGGGGCCAGAAATATGGCTGCTAGGGAGCTTGGGTTTTGCTCATAAAGTTGCATTCGATCTCTCCTGTTTCTTTCGCTCACAACTGCAAGGACAGGCAGGGCCTCCCTATTTCACAGACCTGTTTCAGCTTTCCTGTATAATCCCCTGCTGGCTTCCACTTCCTAGAAGTCATTCATAAGAATCTGAGAATTCCTGATGGGAAAAACTCCATTTTGAACTCTCAATTTTTAGGGCATGTTTTAAATAATTGTATATTTATACATGGTTTTTATTCTACAGTGGAATAAGATAGCAACTCTTGTGAAATGTGGTCAGCGAGCATATTAGGATTTAACCCATGGGTTTCCTTAAAATAATTACCTGTTCATTTACATTGTATATTTGAAATGAGAAACCTACAAAATAATCTGAGATACGGGTTAGTTTTGGACATATTCTACTACAGGAGTGACTAACGTTCAATTTCTCCTTTATAACTTGTGTTTTTAAACATCCTATTTTTGGGGTCAGCCCAGTAACATAGTGGTTAAGTTTGCGCACTCCGCTCCAGGGACCTGGGGTTCACTGATTAGGATCCTGGGCACAGACTTACACACCGCTCATCAAGCCATGCTGTGGTGGCATCCCACATAGAAAAACTAGAAGAACTTACAACTAGGATATACAACTACGTACTGGGGCTTTGGGGAGAAAAAAAAAGAGGAAGATTGGCAACAGATGTTAGCTCAGGGCCAAGCTTTCTCACCAAAAAAAAATGCATATCTTAAAAAAATTTTTTAAAGATCCTACTTTGGCATTAAACCTGAACAGTTTCATTTAACTGGTAAATTCTGTAACACACATACATTTGCTTTGGGCGTATAACGTAAGCTTAAATGAAGTTAAAATGGAGGGAACATTCCTACTATGTCTGAGATGGTGGCTTTGCATTCAGTTTGCCCTGAGATTTTTGTCTTAATGGACACCCTCCCAAGCCTATGCAGACCTTTATTCCACGTCTTTCTCTGGGTTTATCTACTACAGACGGAATTCTGGCCCCAGGCAATAGGGCCTTCATGGGTACTTGCCAGACTCTCAAAACTTCCCTGGGTTAAAATAAACACGCCCCCCCCCCCCCAAAGCTGTTAAGACAGCCACTCAGGAAACGTCAGCCCTGGAAGTGGAGGGTGTTTTGGGGGTACAGAGCTTGACGGCAGAGCTGGGCCAGAGCTGGCTGGGTTTGAGAGGAACATTTCATCTCTAGGTGGTCTCAGACTTTCCTGGAACTGAACACATTACTGGCAAAGAGAAGTAAAACTGGTAACCCCCTGGTTAGATTACTGAGACAAGATATATAGCCAGCGGACTGAGGGGAAATGTGCAAAATGGGTGGGTATGTAGGTGAATGAGCAGGAATCAGCCATTGAAAGACTGGGCTGTGGGAAAGATCAAGTTTAAAATGAAGAAATGGGACAGGTGTCACATGAAGCGTATTCCAGTGTAACTTTTGGCGTGAAGCCCATGTATCATATCAAATGTCACATGAAGCCTATGCCTGTGTGCGCGTGCGTGTGCATTTTTTGGCATAAATCTTAAAGAATAAAGGAAAGGACCTAAATTTACCCAAAAGAAATGGATAAGGAAGAAGTATTGATTCAAATCTAGTGAGTTAATAGAAATCCACACCATGAATCATCTGTTTGAAGGCAGCTTCTGATGCCTCAAAGTCTGGCAGCTTTCAAGCGCTGAGTACTTGAGAAAAAAAAATCTATTTGGAGAGATGAAGAAGAAATAGAAGATTTGATCTTGGCAGTCAAGTTAAATCTATGGGCAAACAGGGAGTTCTTGGACAAATGACATGGAGGAATTTGGCCTCTGTGCCATCGATGTAGAACTTTAGTGTCATCTGTAACAATCTCATTAGATGGGTTAGTGATAGCCATCTGTAAAGCTTGTGTCTGCACCAAGATAAAGGTTTAGAGGTGTCTTCCTTAGTTGTTACACTTAATGGGAAAGGCAAATTCCCATTTGGACGAGAAATAGAAAACATCTGTAACTATAATCCACTTACTTTGGATGAGCTGTTCGCACACCTGACGTGCCACTGCTCTCACCATAGCTTGAGACTGAAGGTCACCCTGGATAAGAAAAAAGCATGGTCCTGACTCTCACCGCAAGCCCAGCCACATGGCAACGCTTCCAAAAGGAGATCTGACTTGACCCATTGTTCCAACCTGGGTTCTTTGGCTCCTAGCAATAGGTAGAACTCACCACCACGGTGCATACAGAGAAGGAGTAAGTAATTTGACTCTCATGGTACAAGGTTCCTGAGAGCCTTTATTAAATTAAAAAGCTCAAGAAAGCATTTCTGGTCCTAGATTCTAAACAGTTTAATAGTTTTGAAACAAACCCATATACACTTAATGCCTCATTTATAGCTCTTTAGAGTTTATAAAATGCAGCGCTTTCTCAAGCAGTGGCTTATTTAATACTAATAACAGCTCGGAGAAAAGATGCTAAACTCATTTTATAGATGAACGGAGTTAAACACATTGCCCAAGGTTTTACAGAGGTAATTGGATGAGCCCAAGGTCGCTGCTGTTTCTGCTATAGCGACAGCACAATTATATTAGCAGCTGCACAATTTCTCAAAGGAGAGAGAAGGCCCCTAGAATAAAATGGTTTAAGTTTCCTGGCCAGTTCTTTGATTCTATGCCTGCCATTGTCTTCCAGGGTGCCAGTATTGGAAAAACATGAACCCCATTTTACTACTTGGCATTTGTAGATAGCCTTTAGGTTTCTGAAGCCTTTTTACATCCATTATATAATTTCTTCATCAAGTCCACTTTGTGAGTTAGATGAGCTTTATACTGTCGGTTTTACCCTTAAAGAAATGGGCCTAGGGTCATCTAGCTGGATGGTAATGGATCTGTAACTAGTGACCAGCTCTCCTGACTTCTAGCCCACAGGGTGTTTTCTGCTTGAAAATGTGTTCATGGTCAGATGAGTCGAGGAGACGGAGGAGAAAAGGAATCGTATAAGAGCAATGAATAATCATGGTAGTAAATGGCCATCCTTTATCAGGCTTACACAATGAAAGGTGTGCAACCAGCTGCGGCTGGGAAACGGAGCCAGAGGATACTTACTCGTTCTCCTCGCTCTCCCTTTGCTCCAGGGACACCCTGTAAAATGTTGAAATTGTCAGCTTACTTGTAACACTGCACTCAGCCAAGCATAATGATAGTGCATCTTTTCTTATTTTATTAAGATGTTTTTCTTAGCACTAGTAATTCTGCAGCAAAAAAATACATAGATAACAGGAAGAAACAAACAGCAACCTGTAATCCCACCAAGCAGAAATAGCTCTCTTCAACATTTTACTCCTCCAGCCTTTATTGCATAGACACAGTATGTTTCAATACAAAATTGGGATCATGCGGTAATAATGCTTTGTAACAGACTGTCACTGAATAGGTCATTCCCATCTTTCCACACTGAACACCACTCTATGCATTGCACTCTACTGATGCCTCATGATTTATTTCACAAATCTCTGTTGAATAGCTAAATTGTTTCAAGTTTTTAAAGAATATCTCTCAAAGGAGGGAAAAGATCTTCCAGCCTAAGAGTTCAAGTAAGAGATGAGACTTGCGAAATCCCATCAGCCTCCTTCTGCTTTCCATCCAGCATAACAGCACACGCTTCTTTCTCCCTGATCACGGGAGCTCATATTAACATGAATTCTCAGCTGGATTATATTTTATCTTGTGGCTTAACTATGCTCCGCCCCATAAGAAACTTTACTATTACCGTAAAAAAAAAACTTCACTGAAAAAACAATGGTGTTTTCAGTGTTTCTGCAATGAAATTACACTTGTAATGCAAAACATGTGTCTTCAGAAGGATTTCATCTTTTTGTTTCAACTCTGAGGCAGTGTAGTAGGTTCATTGAACAACATTTTTATAGTCTCTACCAAAAGGATAATGAGTGGGCTTCATAGATGGAATTTGCCACGTTGTCAGACTGCTCCCCCCTGTTACTACAGTCTCAACAAGTTCCAAACCAAACTCAGTATCTTCTCCAAAATCTCTACTCAGTTAACAGTCACCTAAACTCAAAATTCTGGGTTCATCCAATGGTGTGTGGGTAAACTGGTTTTCTGGAAAGGTAAAATGCCTTGACTTGTATTGTTCGCGGATTTTGGAGACATAAATACTTCTACCATAGCTGATTTCAAGCTACAAATGCACTATATCTGAAGATTGAGTTGAGAAGGGAAGAGAAGCACATAATTGACTTCCCTGAATAGGTACAAGCCAGCTCGAGCCCACCACTGGTTCTATGTTTTCTCATCTCTTCCCTTGTCTCTTGCATGTGTATTCAACACACACACACACACACACACACACACACACATTTTTGTTGTTTGTTTTTTCTGCTTTGCAATCCCTCTTGTATCTATCTCTGCTATTCCATCACTCAGGTGCTACCCTTACCTTCTTGCACCAAGACATTTGTAAACTTCCTTCTCACTGACTTCCCTAACTAAAGACCCCCCTTCCAGTTCATTCTCCACACAACCACTAGTCCCATCTTCCCCTGATACTTCCCATATAACCTAGACAGTGCAGTGACTGTTGATTGATAGCAGCTCTTCCTCTGTTCAAAATCACTCAGCAATTCTTAGACATCCATGTGACAAAGTCAAAGTCCTCAAATTTAAAGTCTTCGGCACTTTAGCCCTAACCTTCCTGTCTCCTACTCCTCAATGTTACAATTTCTTATTCCCATAGGCCTGGTCTACTCAGTTTATGAAAATATTTGAAATGTGAGAAAAAAGATTAAGCCTAAATCTTAATTAAGTGTCAACAGTAGGAATATTCTACTGGAGTATTTAGTTTGAGTATCAGTTATTTGACACTAAATTTTTATCGTCATATCTATTTAACTACAGGTCAATGCATGGATTTCTTTTCTCTCTGTGCAGATGGTAAGATCTCTAATATTGGTGACCATATATTCCTTTATATTTCCAAAAACACCTAGCCAGGTTCTTGCATGAAAGAGTTGCTCAAACATTCAACTAAGTCCAACATTAAACTGAAATATTTATTATAAATCTAGGGCTGTTGTTGACTTCCTCTGACCTTGAGTTTCCTTTTGTTTTATTAATAAAATGAAAAGAAAATATTGTTGTTTACTGATTTCAACAAGAAGTATAAATCCACCCCCCTTTAGTGTGCTGTAAGATAATTTTCCAAAATTGCAAATGAGATCAGTAATCAACTGAGCCCAAGAGAATTTTTTTAAAAAATACACACACAATGGTAGAATCTTAGTCTTGGGTATATGGGTATTCACTCTAAAATTCTTTCAATTTTGTGTGCATTTGAAAATTTTCATACCAATATTTTGGGAAAAATATCTGCAAAGCACTTAAACTCTGAGTTTCTTTGTAACATGAGGCCATTAAATTAAATGGTCTCTGGGGTCCTGTAGGAGGTTAACAAGCTCGCATCTCATGACATAGTCATTATTTGGAGCTAGACAGCATAAGGGACAGAAATGGAAGAAAAACACAAAAGCTAGGTTTGCCAAGGAAGAATCTCAACCTCTACAAAGAAAGCAGGTCCACACTGTTTGTGACCTCTCTGGGCATGTCAGTTCCATAAGGCAGTCTGTGTCCAGCTTGTGCACTTTTGTATCCCTACTTCCTAAGACTACGCCTGGGACATGGCGGGTGCTCAAAAGACATGTGTTAACCGAATGAATGAATACTTGAATTTCACTTCGTCTGGATGACAAGCCAATTTGCACTTCATTTTAACTGCCTTGCTTGAAAAATAGAAGAAAAATATTTAAGACATACTCAGGCAGTGGGCTTCTAGATCATTAGAAAAAGTTTATTCTGTTGAAAAGTATCCAACTTCCATTATTAAACTTTTTGCAAGAGGACGATTTACAAAGCAACTCTCTTTTGGAAATAAATGTTCCAGCTGTGCCCTATTCCCTCATTTCTTAGGCTCTACAAATGGCCAAGTCCCAAGGACACAGTAATGTCCACTGGTAGGTCTAACTGGAGAGAAGAGCTACTTATGCTACCATCAAATAAATTCCTAATGGAATCAGTTTTTCAAGCATTAGATGCAAAACAAAAACAAAAATCATCAAACAAAAATAGGTAAATATTCTACATTTTTAATATATTAAGAAACTGTTTGTAAATACTAGCAGTTTAATGCTTAAGCTGCTTTTACCATGTCCCAAACTCTGTTCTTGGTGTGTTAACTCATTTAACCCTTAAAATAGCCTTATAAGATCAGCTCACGTAATTTTTATAAGACTCATAAGATGAACTCATTTACGTTTTATAACAACCCCATGAGATATTATTTCCATTTTATATATAAGGAAAGTGATGCATTGAGAGGTTAAATAACTTGCCTAACATTGCACATAAGAAAGTGGAAAAGCTGGTGGCTGGCCCTGTGGCTGAGTGGTTAAGTTCCACACTCTGCTTCGGAGGCCCAGGGTTTTGCCAATTCAGACCCTGGGCGCAGACATGGACCACTCATCCTGCCATGCTGAGGCGGCGTCCCACATAGCAGAACTAGAAGGATCTACAGCTAGAATATATATAACTATGAATATATATAACTAGAACATATATAACTATGTCCTGGTGTTGGTGGCTACATATCTGTAGCATCAGTGTGGTGATGGGTTCAGAGGATTTCAGTGCCTGTGGATTATCTCCATTTGGATTTTAAGGAAGAGCTTTGTATTGAATTTGATATCTTTTCCTTCTCAGGTCCCAACAGAACATCTGAGCTCAAGTGAGATACCGGAGGACACCAGCACTCCTGAAGAGATGCCACCCCCAGAGCCCCCAGAGCCACCGCAGGAGGTGGCTGAAGCTGAGAAGTAGCCTATCTATGGAAGAGACTTTCGTTTGTGTTTAATTAGGGCTGTGAGAGATTTAAGGGGAGAAGATAAACCTGAGACAGAGAGGAAGTAAGCTGTCCCTTTTACCATCTTATGAGTCTTATAACTATGTCCTGGGGGGTTTGAGGAGAAGAAGAAGAGGAAGACAAAAAAAAGATTGGCAACAGATGTTAACTCAGGGCAAATCTTAAAAAAAAAAGAAGTAGACAAGAGGAGACCAGAACAATCAGCCAGGCTCCAGAATGTGTGCACACTCCAGTACACTCCACTGTTGCCATGAAAGAGAACACTGCTCAGCAAATGCACTAGCCAACATCTCCTGTACCAGGGAAGATAATATTTTTCCTAATTAAATAATAATACAGAAGCAAACATACATCCCCCAAACCTAAATCTAGTAATTCAGAATTAAGTTTTAACTTGAGTCATTTCTTAAAATCAATTTTATCCTGAATATTTTTACTTTTCAGCCAATACACTCTTAGACATTTCTATGTCTAGCTGTCATTTAGTAAATTGGCTTATTTGAAATGTTTGAAACTTACAAAAAGAAATTACAGTGCAAACCTGAGAGATAAGGCAAATGGACAGCACCAGCTGTTGGTAACTTCTGCTATATAGGGATGGATGTATTTAATCGGGCCCCAAATTCCTCAAACTCAGCCTCACAATGCTTGTTATTAAGTAGCTATACGACACTGTGAGGCAGTCTCAATGAAAGATGCATTTAGTGAAACATCTGTATGGCAAGAAGCTATTTTTTATTCCAACTTCTCTGACATCTTTCCTTTGATTTTTGCAAAGTAAAACAAAAACAAAATAAAAATTTCTGAGCAAGTGAAGGGCCACAACTCCACCAAAATATGCGTTGCGGAAAAACACATACTCTCTGTAGATGCAGAAGGAAAAAGTGGCACATATTGCTTTAATTTCAGGAACACTTGAAATGTAAAGAAAAGAAAATACAGTAGCTACATTCATAGATTCACAGACATTTAGTGCTGAAGGGAAGAGGGATAATCTCATGGTGCAAGTCCCACATATTAAAGATGGCCGATAACCAAATCAAAACATCCGAGCTCAGCTCTAAAGGTCTTGAATGGTCTGACCCCTAATCTACAAGAATAATCATCTAATACTACCCTGAACATCAGGCTAACTAGAATGCAAACATGACTTTATTCTTTCTTTCTTTTAACAAATACTTATTAAGTACCCTCTATGATACTGAGCTGGGATCTAGGGATAAAAACATGAGTATGATAAAATTTCTGCCTTCAAGGAATTATCATTTTAGTGGCAAGATGGACACAATTGAAATGAAGTATCTCAGCCTGAGGAGTTGACGGTGCCTTCACACAGGACACGCATAGTTTTAAAGACAGAATAGTCAGGAACTCACCAGGTGGAGAAAGGAAGAGAAAGCAGGCCAGACAAATGGAAGAGCGCCCCCAAAGGCAAAAAAGTGTGAAACAGTAGGGCATATATTTGGAGAACTTTATATAGTATTGGGTGTCTCAAGTCCAAGCAAAGGGATGATGGGAGATCAAGTTGGAGGGGAAATAAGGGCCCATCATGAAGGGCCACGTATACCTGGATGAATATTTGGAACTCATCCTCTGGTGGCAGAAAGCCACTAAGGAGGTTCAAGCCAGGGAATGACACATCAGAATTATACTAGAAAGATCTCCTCACAGCTGGGGAATGGACCAAACCAGGGCTAGAGCAGAGGCAAGGGGGCCCAGTAGAGCTTCTTGTGATAATCATGGTGAGAAATGAAGAGGGCTTGAAATAAAATTGTGACAGTGGCAATGAAGCGAAAGAGTTGAAAAGTATTGAAATGTACAAAAGACAGGGGACCCCCTGTGTTTGCTTCATGTTTTACCACAATCCCCATCTAAACGATGCCATCCTCCTGTCTGGGGTTGGAAGGAAATCACACCCGTCTTTCAAGAGCCCTTTGAAATGCTGCCTCCTTCAGGAGAACAGCCCCTCCCAGCTCCGGGGGTTATCTCTCTCTGTCTCTCTCTCCATCTCTCTATCTCTGTCTCTCTTTCTCTCAATGGAACTTTCATAGCAACTTACTTGTCTTTCCCTTGAGGCATTTCCCACTTTCTGCCTTTTATTATACCTACTTATATAAAAAACATCGGTCTCTCTAGATTTTCCATGAATGTGGAAAAATATCTTGGTCATCTTTCACACCTCTCAGAATCCCTCTCCTCCATGTATTTCATACATATCGTGGCTACTGTGTCAATATATTTAAATGAATGAATTAGGAAACTGACATGCTGAGAGGCTAGATAAATTACTTAAGTGATGTGGCTTGCATAGCTAGTGAAGGTCATGTCAGCGTCACATCTAGAATGCAGATACCCTGACTTCTAATGCAATGCTCTTTAAATGACGGAGCACTGGACCTATCTACGTGTATTGCTTTCAAGCTAAGCACATGGCCCCTACTTCCACAGCTTCATCACTCTCTGCTCCCCTGCAGGGAGGCACTATATTTGAGCCTATGCTTAAACCTCAGGTAGGAATTATGACCGCACCAGCAGCAACGTACGTTCCACTCTGGGAAGTCAGTGGCTGAAAGCAGGGTGCATGAAAGCAAGCGTTCCTGGTACCGACTGTAGGAAACACGTTGCTATTTTCAATGGGGCAGTCTGTCTTTCTTGGTCTCCCTCCCTCCTGCCTTCCTAGACCGACATCCATGGGAAATCAATCAAGGCCTCAACACCATGACAGCCAGCCTGCTTTTCTAGTCATGCCGGTCTGGCAGCCAGCAGACATCTGGTTGCTCATGTCCCAGAGCACAGGGAAAAGTCTGGGATAGACAGTTCAGAGAACAGCTGCCTTTTGGGAGGATACCCAAAGCCTACTGTGGTATCCCCACCCAGTGCCTCTAGACCAAATGGTTTCTCTCTCCGATAAAAATGTTTCCAACAAGGGCCCTTTTCTGTTGATTTATGACAATCGAAGATAACATTATTAACAAGTGTTTTATTTCTAGGAAAAAGTGTATTGTAGTTCCGCATGCCCCATATTCAGAGTTTACTCCAGAGCTACAAAAGGTCAGGTAGATAAGCAGGATGGGTTTCTACTTACCTAATATATTCTGTGCCTCGTTCTACCATTATACAACCCCATTTTATTTTCCCAACGCCCTCAGAGCATTTTTCCCATCCCATCCCTCTTGGATCAGGATGAACCCAGCTTGGGTCCAACTAGTTCTAGGAGACGTCAGGAAGCGTGAAAAGAACAAGCAGCTTACCTCATGCACAAATGCATTTTTTTATTGTCTAACTAAATTAAACCTGTTGTTGTTGTTTTTTCTTGTTTTACTTCAGTATACCTCAAAGTCTTTGATGTCCTAAAATCTCTCATGACTTTCTGAGAAACATATTAAGTATATACTGTGTCTGGCACTTGTTTAACCAGAACCCCTTGTCCCAAAGATAATTTTAACATCTCTTTTCTGGTGACCAATAGCCTAGGATCAAATGAAGACAAGTTTGCAGTGAAAGGCTGTGTGTGTGAGTGCATGTGTTTGCATGTGTTGACACATGTGGGTGTGGGTGTTTCCATTTGCATGACCGTACTTGATAACATCATTTTGGATAAAAAAAGATATGTGAAGATAAAGCAATCACATTTTTTTCTGTGACATTACTAGCTGGATTTGAAAAAGAGAGACCTAAAACTGTTTTGAACAATGATCATGCCGTTGGAATGAGTATACAGCTTTTTAAAGTGACTATTAAGGAGAGCATTTATTTGGGTGTGCAAATTAGGATGTGTTTGCTAAAATCTGGAGGCATTTTTTATGTTTATCCCTTGTGTGTGTTTTTGCACTTGCATGTATATCTTGGGAATCACAGCGTAAAAAAGGATTCTGAGGATGAAATAATTTTATTGAAATGAGTTTCAAGAATAAAGAGTAACATGGCTGTCTGGGTAGCTAGAGGAGAGAGGTGTCTTTCTGAATGAGAATTATTGTTTCTGTTATGATTTGTTCACTGTGACAGGCAGACAAAGGCTCCTCAAAGTGTTCATGCCCTAATCCCAAGAACGTATGACCATAGTACAGAAGGTGGCAAAAGGGACTTTGCAAATGTGACTTAGTTAAGGATCTTGAGGTTATCTAGGCAGATGATCTAGGATTATCTGGGTGGCCCAATGTAATCACATAGGTCCTTGAAAGTAGGGGACCTTTTTGGGCTGTGTTCAGAGGGAGATGTGACTAACGGAGGAATGGTCAGAGGGATACACATTGCTGGCTTTAAAGATGGAAGTGGGCCATGAGCCAAGGAATGCGGGCAGCTTTTAGAAGCTAGAAGACACAAAGGAATCAGTTTTCCCCTAGAACCTCCAGAAAGGACAGGCCAACACCTTGATTTTAACCCAGTGAGAGCTGTGTCAGATTTCTGACCTACAGAACTGTAAAGTAAGAAATTTGTGTCATGTTAAGCCACTGAGATAGTAGTAACTTGTTATAGCAGCGACAGAAATCTAATCCATTAGCCTCTCCTACTCTCACCCTTCAGTCTCACTGTTCCACAAATTCTTAGCATGGTCGCAGTAGAATATACCTTTGCACATCTCAGTTGCCTTACTTTATGAATACAGATTTAGTACATCACAGATAATATCAGGATGTTGCCTAATACCTAAACCTAGAAGGAACAACTTGCAAGTAACAGAAGATGCCAAATGTGGCTTCAGAGGCCATATAATGCAACTACCTCATTTCACACATGAGGAAACAGGCCCAGATGTGCTCATTTGTTACTCCCGAATCCTACCGCCTCCCATTGATCACATGTAAACACCAACCTAACAAATTAGAAGCATATAAATTCGAGGTAATTAGTGCTTTGTGCTTTCATTTACACCACTATCCGCTTATGTGTGAGTGTGTGCTTTAATGGGAGATCCTGTCTTTCTTGTAGAATGTAGAAAAGAAAAATCTATTCCCATCCTCATTAATCCTTGAATTTCTCAAGCTTTGTAGTTTTACCCAGAAGACAGTCATAATTAACACATAGCTATTGTTCCCAATCCCTATAAAGCTGTCACTGAGTTTACTTAGACAAATACAGAATAACAAACAATGGAAATATACATAAGCAGAAGCATAGCTGATTATTCCCTGTTAGGACCATTTGTCTTTAGCCACAACATATGCACAGCCCGATGTTGATCTTTATCCTAGGAGCTTCTCTGTTTTCCTTTATGGAGTCCCACAGAGTCCAATACTGAATAAACATTTTGAACCAACAGAGATGCTGGTAAATTTAAACACGTAAATAAACCAGAGGGTTGGCTGGGCAACCATCTTGACTGGCTACTGCTGCATACTCACAGGTGGTCCCAGGGCACCTTGGGGTCCCATGCTTCCTGTGATCCCTGGGACTCCGGGGGCTCCAGGAATGCCCTAATAGAGAGGCAAGAAAATGGAGCAAAGGTGAGTACTCAGACATTCTCATCGAAGACAGCCAACTCTCAAGAAGGGGTCACAAACACACACAGTGACAGCTTCCTTCGTCCTCAACACCAAGACTTCAGGCTTCATTGCTCATTCCTGTTCCCAACTACCAAAAAAGCAGGGAAGACTTTTTTTGAGAAGTCTCCACCCTATCAGCCAGGTGTAGTTCTTTCAAATTCAAGCCTTCCCTGTGTCTAATAAAAACTACATCAGTGCTGGTGATCTTATGGCAAAGTGGCTCAGACATAGAATGATCAAACCACATGGATATATTATTTTTAAAGGATGTTTTAGGGAGAGCTCTGTACCAAGAGATGATGGCTACTGAGGGGAGAGGTCTGGCAAAAGAAAATGTCTCAAAAGAAATGAAATGCCTTAAAGCCGAGTACATCCCTGTAGTTTCTGGAAATACTTACAATTGGCCCTGGCGGTCCTGGAGGGCCAGAAGAGCCATCCTTTCCAGGAAAGCCCTGGGGAAAAGAAATACAGTGTGTCAACTATGTGGCTGCTTTATATGGCTTTCAGAATAGGTGGACCTAATCCCGTTTAATATTTGGAGGTGAAGTCCTGTCGCTTGCTCTGGACTTCCAAGGATTCACTGCTTTGAAACTCTTCATGAGAATTGTTCTTGGCAAGACTTTTGTGTCTGTTGGCTCCACTAAATTGTCCAGTGCAAGAATTTTAGGTGTGAGAAATGCCACTTACAAACTTAGGAACTTGTTTCCAGAAAGTGTTTTTATTAATCTAAGCATAACAAATGAGACAGGAGATCAATTCTTGGTAATTAATGACTGGACAAAAAGACAAATGAGTGTCTTTCATGAGAGTTACGGGAATCCCTATCACAGAGATCTACATTACAAATTAGGAATACTACAATATGGGAAACTGCAACGCTTCAGAAGCATCCTGGGGGAGAATATTTGGGGATTTCCTGCTGCAATGATACAGTTTTGACTGCTGGGCAGGTTTGTTGCATGTGTGTTATCCTGGGCTTACAAATGGATACATGTTTGCTTCCTCCCCCATGCTGGAGGTGTTTAAGACAGAAAATAAAGGATGTTCTTTATGACAATATATTTGTAAATTATTGAATGTGTGTATGTGTGTGTTATTTTTATGTGAGCATTAAAAAATACAGCAGCTGGAATAACTTTCTCTTAATTGTGGATGCCGGTCTTTCCAATGCAGTTAAAAACTTGACAGAGGACCTTCAGTCTAAATTTTATTATAGGCCCATAAAATTTCGTTCAAGAATTACCTTCTACTACACAGAGATATGGACTTTTCATCTCGGGATTTGTCTCCTATTGGGAGAATCCATTCCCATCTCAAACCAACCCAAATCAGTCTCTCCTGACTTCCTTCCTGCCTCTCCCAACTCTGTTTCTGAAATTCCTGCCGCTTTTCCAGTGAGCTATCCTTTCCACTTCTCTTACTCACGGAAATCCATCATCTTGGGGTTCCCCATCCACATTCACATTTTTTCTCCCTGCCTTGTGGCAGAAAATAAAAGAGAGAGTAAAGATGAGTCTAGATGAAAGGAATGGTGTGTGAGTTGAGAGAGAGGGTAGGAAGGATGGCATGAAAAGGATGTAGGATAAGTATGTAGGAAAAGCATTGGTGAGCAAGGCCCTTTCATCAGGCTCTTAAGCTCTAACGCTAGCAGGTCTTAAAACCAGATAAGGCAGAGGATTCCAAGATTCATAGTTTTCCTTTTCTGCCTGGTCACACTGCGAGGCTACATTTCTGAGTCCCCTGTTCCAGCAATTATGTTGGAACCATAGGGCTGAGTTCTGGCCAACAGAAAGGGGCCAGTTCCAATTATGGCTCATAAAAATTTCCCGTGGGTAATCCTCTTCTTTCTTTTCCCTTTCTGTAGCAACATTAGCAGCCACGTGTTGAAGATGAAAATGTTCCAAGACAGAAAGACCCTGAGTTCCTAAATGACTATATGGAGAACAGACTCGACCTTCCCATTTCTCTACCTATCCTTATTGACGAGATGGGCTTGTGAACAAGCAATAGACTTTTTTGTTTTATTTTACTGTATTTGAATTATTTTATTGCATTAAACCACTGAGATTTTAGGGTTGCTTGTTAGAGCAATTATCCTATAATTCTATACAAGCTATTTTTTTTTTACTACTACTTCTGTTCTTTCACTTGAGTTATAGAGTTAAAAATATTAAGTCTAAAAGTTGCAGTGATGGGCCCTGATAGATTAAGTTTCTCTCTCTTTCTCACACACACACACACGCACACATACATACAAACACACATGTATACACGCATTCTTCCTTCTATCTGCTAACTAAACAACAAAAATTAATTCTGATACAGGTTGAAAGAAATTATTTTACTTGGAGTTTAAATATAGCAAATTCAGGAAATAAAAAATCAGAATGTATGAGAGATGAATAGGACTTCAGAACTCACCCAGTCCAAATCTTTCACATTATAAATGAGAAAACTTGGGACCCAGAGAGGTTAGGAGATCTTATTTTTTTAAAAAAAAGAATTTTTTAATCCACTCTTACTTGCTAGACGAAGTTCTCATAAGAAAAAATTGGACTCTGGGCACATATTACATAACTTAAGAAGATGTTTTAAAAAGGATGTCTTTTGCTTCCTGCCTTAAAACTCTTCCAGCCCTGGACAGGAAGGAAACCCGCACCCATGTGTTAGCCCACACATGACACACAGCGAACACAACTGCCCAGCATCCAAACTACAGCGCTGCTGCAGCAAATCTCCTTGGACTCCTTCCAGATTGTATCCAGAGGAAGAAAAATCTCAAAAACAAGCGGGGGCAATGGTATCCACAGAAGGAGTCAAGCCATGACATGTTTTCTTAAAAGAAAACTGCATTATTCCAAGGAAGACTCACAGGAAATAACACATTTACCCCCCTCTCCCAATCATGTGGAACGAGTTTAAAAGCAATGATCTATCAGTGCTCTCCTCTATGGTGGCACCAGGAGGCTATTCCTGTGAACAGTTTTGAATTCACTTGATTTATAGACACCACGTGTGAATGTTCCGGAAGGGAAGACGATGAAATGTTGTTCTTCCATATGAGCTTAATTTGGTGGAGGGGTTAGTGCTAAAGTTAGTGTGATCAAATCAAAAGAGGAGACTAGAGAAAATGTTCACTCTGTGTTCTCCCACCTAAAAAGCATCCTCAGAAGCTGAGCTTTCTTATTTTTGAGGGAAGGAGGCAGAAATTGTTTTCTTCATTGTTACATTCGAGCACACTGTTGGCACAAAATAGGTGCTAATAAAAACGGTTAATTTGAATACAGTTGAGGCTCTTGGAAGAAGCGCTCTGCTCCTCATGTGGAATAAATAAACATTAATTGCGGGTATAATTAGTCTGGAAATGGACAGGGCAGGGGGACAATGCCAATGTTATCCCTCCTTGCTCCCGAATCCTCCACAGCGTGGAGGAAAGGCATCAGGAGTCATCTACCCTCAGAAGCTGAAATTTCATTTCAGTGAATATCTTAGGGGTGGTTTCCTAGAAGCTGACCCGGATGCATGTACATTTGATTTATAGAGGGAGTCTTCTTGGGAGGAACCATTAAGGTAGTAAAGGAAGCAGGAGAGGACAGAGGAAAAGGATAAGCGGAGAACTGGATTGAGCTGAAGTTGAGTCTCAGCCTGATCCCCTGGGCATCTCTGGAGTGTGAGTGATACCTCACAGTTGACCCATGGTAAGGTTTTATACACCCATATTGGTTGGTCATTGACCGGGGCCAAGGTGGCATTTCCAAGGGTAATTCACTGTAGAAGAGACAACTGTGAGATGTTAGCAGTCAACATCTTTAGCAACCAGGGAATGGAGTACACTTGCCAGGTAAAGGGGATCTGATTAGAGCACCAACAGTATCCACCTCAGTGCATTTTACTCTGGCACTTTCTTTCAAGGACTGTCATGAACAATGGGGCTTTTTTAGATATAACAGTTCAAGAATAAAGGAATTCTTAAGGCTACTGTGAGTTACCTATTTCCATCATCCCAAATTAAAATTTATTTGTTACACATTGTTATAACTAAAAGTACGTTAGGCTTAAGACCTTTTTAGAAACACAGTCAAAATCATTTTCTTTCCAAAATTTCTCCCTAACCCTAGAAAATAAAAGATGTTCACATTTTTCATCACGCGGTTTTATTTTTTCACTTTTGAATCACACTAGTAAATTTACCTTTGAAAGAGTTTTATTGTGAGCCTTACATTTGTCACATTATAAAAAATATTTGCAGAGGTATGTGCTCAGGGTTCTGCTAGGTCTTGGGTCAACAATGATGAATAAGACAGGCTTTTTCTGAGAAGTTTACAGTTTTGAGAAAAGTCAATAATTGAAGCAAAATGACAATGTGCTATGATGATGGACTAGACAGTTCCATGGGAACATGTGGGAAGAGTACCTAACCCAGGCGTGGGGATACAAGGCGGGTCTCTCAGGAGAGGTGGTGTGTAAGTCAAGGGACTCAGCATGGTTGGGTCCACTGCATTAGTCTCCCTGCTCCAGTACCACAGCAGTGCCCACGTTACAGCCCACCCTCAGAAAGCCAGTCAACTCTTATGGAGGGTTCAGTTCCCTTTTCTCACTTCTTCATCCAGGCGAGCAGAAATGGCAGCAGCTTGTGTGTGTGTGTGTGTGTGAAAAGAATTGGCCCTGAGCTAACATATGTTGCCAATCTTCCTCTTTTTTTGTGCTTCAGGACGATTATCACTGAGCTAACATCTATGCCCATCTTCCTCTATTTTGTATGCGGGACTCTGCCACACCATGGCTTGATGAGTGGTGTGTAGGTCCATGCCTAGGATCAGAACCCGTGAACCCCAAGCCACCAAAGCAGACTGCATGAACTTAACCACTATGCCACCAGGCTGGCCCCTGCAGAAGCTTTTTATGTAAAAGCAGTAAACTTGGTGAAAAGAAAAACTCTGTAAAATGTCTGCATTTTCCTGGGCAAAATAATTGGCAAATTCTAGCTTAGTGATTCAGTTTCACTTTAATCAAAGCTCACTGAATGGTCTTCAACTTTTAACAGCTAAAAATGGTTGTGCATTTTGCAAAACATTTCTATATCTATTTTCCATTTCATATTAGGGAGCCAGACTGAGAAGATGTGTGTTTGGTTTGTGGATTATGTACTTTCATAAAAAGCAGAAACCCTTAATTAAGTAATGAAGAATGAATATTAGGGCATAGAAGATTAAATGATAAGCATAATGCGGGAATTCAGTTAAGCCGACAAATATGTTTTTTAAAGTACAAGAAATCAGCCACCCACAAACAGGGATGGTTTATAATGTGAGTAGCTTCAGGCATTTTTCCCTTTTGAAATTCCCGCTTCAAAATATTCATACACACCCACAGCCCACATTAAGAATAATTTTTGCTATAAACACTTGAAAGGATTTTTCTAATTTGTTTTTGAAAACATTTGGCTATCACCAACTTTTAAGTTACGGTTGGCTATGATTTATCAGCAAAAGGAAATCTAATCTAAAGTTTGCTTTCAAAATCACTAATATTCAAATGAGTACTAAATTTAATTCCTGCTGAAACGGGCAAAGTGTACCATTATAAAACTGAACATTTATTAATTTCCATTTTCCAGTTTTCTTTTCCATACTCTAGAGCAAATATATATGCTTCTTTCTAGTCATAAGTATTTTTTGTAGGCTCTTAAAGTTTCTCGTTTCTAGGCACTATGACTATGGTGCTTAAAGGATGAAACTGATGTGCCCAGAAATAGAGTTGTAACTGAAATTCAAGTCGGAGGTTGGAATATTTATGTTTACGTAGCTATTAGAAATAGCACTCAGAAGTAGTGACTCAATTAGGATAATCACCATCCTTGCTTCTGTGAAGCTTACAATGGTGGGCCATGGATATTAACCTTGAGATTCTGGAACACCAATTGTTAAGGTCTTTCAACTGATGCTACACTCTTGGGCAGTTGGCATCTGACGAGTTTATTGAAACAGACCAAACTCAAACAGTGAGGGTAGAGAAACACTTGAAGAAACTCTTGCTGCACGATTTCAACCGTGTGGCATGGCTCTGAACTGCTGCGAGCAACGGCCGACAGATCAGTGTGGCAGTCAGCCATAAGAAATAAGGCTGCTATTTGCAGCAAAAGATTAAGACCAACCACCAGATTAAGAGGCCAAGCAGTGAAAAGCCACAGACTCTGTAAACACTGGCCCAGGCTAGAGATACAAGATCAATCCTTATGTGTGATACCATGTTGAGTCATGCTGGGGAATTGTCGGTCACATACACACACAAAAAATTTATGTATGTGTGTATACATATGTATACATAAACATATACATATATTTATGTTATATATACACAGTACACTATTTCAAATACGTATATATATAATATGTGTGTATATATTACACCCATAATTTAAATGTATATGTATAAATATAAACATGTGTATTTTTAGTAACCCTTAGGAATGACTTCAGTGAATTAAAACAAAAAACAGCAGCAATATCCTATCTAAGACGTTACTTTGACATACAATAGGCCTAACGCAATACACTATCCAGTGAGTCCAAAACTTAGCTGATATTGGAATCATTAAGCTTTTTAAAGCTATACATTCCTATTCATGCCTAAGACCTTTTGTGTCTGGATCTCTGAGGTCGAAGGCCAGGAATCTGTGTATTAAAAAAACAAAGTAAAACATGAAAAAAAAAACTTGATCGCTTAAGCTGTGGAATTGCTGGTTTGCAAATATAAAGATGTCTGGCCTGACCCTGAAGGACAGCATGAGACCCAGAGTACAAAGCAGATGCTACTATTTGTACCCTGTGCTCCAACAGAAATATCTTTAAAGCCAGTAATAACACAAAACCAATTCCTTAAGTAACTGTTCTCTCCTGAGATGTGCCCACATGTGCCACTCTCCAAGTAAAGGTGGAAAATAATCAAACAAACATATTCTTATGTGTGAAATACATCAATTCCTACTTCACCAAGAAAGTTACCCAAACTGGGTTCCTACAACCCAAAAATGCTGGGCAAGATAACTTCAGTGATGGAGTCCTGGCTTCTTAAATATCTTTAGTGGAAGACTCACCCACATTAACAAAATCCCTTGGTGACCTTTATTAACGTAATTTTGTGGAAAGAAAGACTGCTTCGTTGGAGCCAGAGAGATGGATTTTAATCCTGGCTCCAACACTTACTGGCTGTGTGGCATTGTTCAATACTTCTGCTTTCTGAGCTTCAGATTCTTCATCTGTATAATGGGATAAACAGTGCCCATTGGATTAGAGAACATAACATTCGTAAAGCGTCTGCACTTGGTCAATAATGAATGATAGTGGTTGCTGCTATATTTATTCAAATAATCTGCCAAGTCTCGATTGCATATACGATCATGACTGTGGCTGATGGTGAGAATGCTTTCCTGGGGTTTGATGAAAACCCATCCAGACCCATGAAAAAGAAAATCAAATCATCCTCTCCACCAGCTTTGCGATGGTATTTTACTTTTCCTCTTCTGAAGGAGGAAGATACTCAAGGGGCAATTATCATGAATCTTAGTATTTAACAAAATATTCCTTAAACGAATCTCTCATCACTGTTTGACATTTATGACAGGAATAAATCCAGATAGTTGACTCAAGTTCAATTTCTCCAATACATTTTAAGTCCAATTCACTTTGATGAAATAGGATATTCATCACAAATATGGCCATTCTATACATCAACCCACATGAAAAGGAAGCATATTCCAAGTGTCCTTTCAATGTGGAATCCCAGAAAATTAAGCAACAACAACAAACCACTTTTCTTTAGACTTTTTTAGAGTTCTTTAAAATTGTCTAAGAAGCCTTAATATGTCAAGTACAGGCATTATAAAATAATATATTGTCCTAACTCAATAGGTTTACATTGAAAATAGTGAATACCAACAGCAGCTAAAATTGAAGTTTGATATAGAAATTCTTTATGTGAATTCATTCCCACAATAACTCTGTGGAGTCAAATATTATTTTTTCCACTTCACAGATGAGGAGAGTGAGGCTTGGAAAGATTAAGTAACTGGCTCAGTGTCATGTGGTTAGGGTTCAAGCTCAGGTCTGGCTAACAGTCCAAATCTGATATTCACCACCAGGCCATCCTGCTTCTCAGAACCTCACAAGTTCAGCAGAATTCACATACTGAAGGTTTTTTTGTTTTTTACAGTATTTCATCTTTTATGGATGAGAAAGGAAGCCTGTGGTTATGGCACGGAGATGCAGGGAGCAGAAACTTAGGGGAGAGGAAGCATTCCAAATTAAGCTTACTTGGAATTGAAAAACTAATACCCTCTGCACAATGGAGGAATTACTATCTTCCAGATGTCATAAAATATATATCTTCTTGTCACTTTTATTTCTTGTCTCTCTGACTTTTTACATAACTGTATCGAGCACTGGAAAATAAAAATCATTTTTAAACTTTCTATTTGGAGTGCTTGACAGAAAGCTGGTGGTCTTGGATGTAAATAAGACTCAGAACTAGAAAAGAGGTTGTTTTTCTTTTCTTTTTTCTATGTCAGTTCTTTCTTTTACTTCTTAGACTGATCCATGTCTTGCCTGTTCTTCCTAGTTTCTCTAAGGACCACCTGGATGTCTAGGGTGAGGGCAGAGAGATCCACCCTACAGTGGAAGAGCTCAAAGATCACAGGATGGACCCTGGGGTCACAGACACCAGGAAAAGAGAAGGAAGGAGGCAAGAGAGAGGTGGCAAGATGTACAGTGGAAAAGAAAGATGAAACCAGAATACTGTTGATTGGGATGGCTCAGGGTGAAACCTGGATGCCTGCATGCGTTCAGCTATTAAATCTGAACTTGCACTGTTGCTCTATGAAGTGGGGTCCTGCATTGTGCTCTATGGGCTTCCCAGCAAGAGGCTGAGACTTGTTCGATGAAGAAGTCCAACTTTTGCTGGACTTGCTTTTGCCCTTGGTTCCAGGGTTGGATATGATCAGCCTTTAAGAGTCAAAGCTTCCCCTCGGGAAATGCCAAAATAAACTAGAAACATCAGAAAACATGTTCCCTGTTTAAAGAGGAGATGTTTAATCTTCTTTTTATTCTTTGCTAAGCATTCCCTCCTTCCAGGCTAAATTAAGGAGTAACATTGACACCGCTCCAGGAAAGACATGCTAACCCTTCCGTAAGCTAATTGTCAAGTGATGGTGCCAGCTTTGGGCAGTGAGTTCTTAACTGTCAATAAGCGAAGACAAAGATTAGAAAGAGAGAAGAAGGAGCAGTGAGGACAAGCCCGCGCTCCTACGGCACACACTCACTCACCCGCAAGACTTTCCCAACAGCTAGAAGCACTGACTGGACATCATACACAGATTTATCCATTCCAGCTTCCTCCTTCTTTACCTAGAGTGGGCTTTACTCACTCAGGATCAGGGGAAATGATGGTACAACAAGAGTAAGTGATTTAAAGGTCCAGAGGGAGGAAAAGACAAAATAACTCTGCCTTCCTGATTCCCTGGAGAGTCAAGTCTAACTGGGCAGTTTTCTGGAAGCGGCTTCTCGGGCATGTCAGCAGTAAGTCTTATCATCCAGCGTGTTTGTTCTCAGTCTCTTCTATGCCATGGTTGTTATTGCTATTATTATTTTTTTTCTGGTTGCAGCTCTGCCTTTTAGGATGGCCTAAGGCAGAGCAGGAATAATTGCAAAGTGCTTGTCCTTAATACTCTTTCAACAACGCCCCTCTCCCACTGCCTAACCACAGACCTGGATACTCCTGCTGTCCCAGAGGGACCTGGCCCTCATGGAAGGCAATCCACGTCCTAAATCTGTCCCTATCACCATGAATGTTGGTCCTGGACCTCCCACTTTACAATCCTGACACGTAACTACATAATTGTTTCAGACCTTTTACTTTTCTTAAGCCTCCAGATATTTAACTAAACAGATCAGAGCCACCTAAATACCTCTGTTTTCACCCACCTTTCCCTCCTTCTGGAGTGCCTCTGAGTAAGACCCATTTGTTTCCTGACCCAGGAAAAGAGTCAGGCTCTTGACACCACCCCATCCTTCCAGGTCCTTCAGGTAGATGGTCTACGAATTGCCTCTTTTAGCTATTGAGTCTCTCTTCTTCTGGATCCTTCCCCTCTGGAGGCAGTAACGGACAACTCTCTCTAGACTGAGCACCGTAGATGGCACACAGTATGTATTCAATTAAGATATGTGCTCCATTAATATCTTATTAAATAAGAATATTAAGATATTGAAAAGAATATATGTGGTCCCTCCCTCATGCAGGGCAGCCAGGTTATGCCATTCCAGGGTGCACCATTCTATTTTATCCTGTGTGAATGGTGCCCCTAGAGTTGTACATTGGAATAGTATTGCCCTCAAATACCTGTTCTAAAACAATTGCGGCAGGATTTGCACAATCTGTTTTTAACATGGCCCTATAAAGAATGAGTATCTTCTGAAAACCAGCTTTAAAAATAAGTCCATTCCCGTCCAAGAATTTTTCAAAATAGAAGTCAAACACATTCTGCAAGTTTGACTTCCAAATTGAGAGAGAGAAGAAAATAAAATCCATGTACAGATATCTTATCACTTTATTACAGCTCTAAAACTTTTCATCCCATAAAAGAAAACATGTTTGGAGGAATAGCAAAATATTTATGAAAAAGTCTGTGTTGGTATATTGGCTTTAAAAGAAAGAATTCCAAAATCAAATGACCCAAACACTAATCCGATATGTTTGATTTGGGAGTTCTTTGCCAACACTGGACCCCATGCATGGATAAATCAAGCTAATTCACTGAAACAAATCTTTAGAATTGCCACTTTCTGAACTTCAGGAATCACGAAGGAACCTAGGTGTGTAACCGCACCGGATCTTAGCCTAAGCTCATTGCCAAAACATATAAATACTTCTAGACACTCCTACATGTACAAGAAATCTACTTGAATCTAACTTTTAGAGAATGCCTCCCTTAGATACGTTCACCTGGACACGCTTTACAGACTGCATAATTCCTTTGATGGACAGAGACTAAACAGTGATTTTAAGCAAATAAAAGTTTGGCGTAAAAAAAAAAAGAACGTGGAAAGAATTTAAGGTCCCACACCTACACCTCTATGGAAAAGACAATTTCCTTATTCTTGAGTGGTGTGGCCACCCTGAGCTAAAGGCAGGCCTTGTTTGAGTAGAGAAGTGAGCCTTTCAGCCAATTGTTGGCTAACCTAGAGGGTAAGTTGTACCAAAAATAATCAGTGCATGCCAAACGTGTTGTCCTTCTCTGGATTGGACCTAAGTGGTTGCCACTCCATACAATTCAGTCTTCAGAGAAATTGAGGAGCTGCCCATATGTCTAAATCAGTGACAGTTTAAGAAAGACCAGCCTCTCTCACCCTCGCTGAAAATTTAATGACTTTCTATTGCCTTCTTGTTAAAGCTCAAAATGCCTAGCCTAAAAAAAATAGATGATTCAGGAGAATTTGTGTGTCTCTCTCCAGGTTCACTTCTTGAAAATTTTCCCACATCTAAGTGTGTGCATACATGTGTGCACATACATGTATGCATGTGCCCACACACATACACACTGCACTCTAATATGCAGCCATACAGAACTATGTGCAATATTGGAAATGCCCCACCTTCTCTTCATCTCCACTCCTTTGTATATGCCATTCTCTCTGCTTGCAATAGCTTTCCTTCCTCATGCAGCTGGCTAATTTCTACCTCTCATTTGAGACTCAGCCTCGATGGTGCCTCCTCTTGGAAACTTTCCCAAACCCCCCAGGCCTAGCTTAGTTATCTGTCCTTTGTACTCCCATAGAGCTCTGTGAATACCGCCCCCATTACAGCGTATATTATTGTTTCTTATTTGATTATATTTCCGCCCATTAAGCTATAAAATCTTTGGCAACAAGGACCTCAAATCTGGCCCAGTGAAGACATGTCGACCAAACAAACACTAAATGCTAACTCCTTCCTCTCCTAACCATCCTTCTAATTTCTTTCACTGCTGTCCACTTGAACAGGTTAAAAGAGTAGGTAATTGACATATATTAAGTAAATGGAGAATATTGCAGATAGTGATAATACTTAAATTTCAATCCAAATGATTCTTGATTTCCTTTAGGTTTGTGCCTTGAGGATTTGAAAAAACTAGAAAATCTGCTAAACTGATGCACACAATTCAGTGCAAACTGTATTCAGCTTCTAGGAATGTTCAGAAAGAGGTGTTGCTAACTTGGGAAGGTTTGATGAAAGTTCCCAGGTTTTGATGAAACTAATGAACATAGAAAATGTCAGTGAAAGGAAATAGATGCAGGAAAGGTAGAATGCAGATAGACAAGAGGAAAAAAGAAAAAAAAACCCAACAACACCTGGTTTGACTTCCTTGCACACGAACGGGCCAGGAGCAGAGTGACTTGGTGAGGAATCTACTGTGCTAACAACTAACCTTGGGCAAATCCTTACCCGCTGGCCTGGAGAGCCATCACGTCCTGGTGAACCAACAGCCCCCGGGATACCCTAGACATAGAAAGGACAGAAAAAATTCAGATTCATGGAAATCCATAACACTCTCACTCAGCTTCCCTGAAATAGATCAAGGTCACCAAACAAGGCTAATAGTGTAAAAGCCACCTTTGTGACTGAGAATTTAGACGCAGAAGTTATTCATAGGAAAGAGACGTCCTCCCGCCAAAGCTCACCCAGGGGACCACCAGTATGACCCTCAAAGGGGGCTTAAGGTAAGTGAATACAGGCTAACAGTCTTTAATATAGAAACCACTTATTGCCAAGATCATAGCTGACTTCAGAAGCTACAGCCTTTTTTATCCCCTTGGCAAAGCTCTAGACTAGTTAACTCTAACAGAGTTAACAGTTCGTTAACTCTAACTCTAACAGTTAACTCCAATTCTAATGGACTCTAACAGAAATAATAATAATAATAATAATAATAATACCTGTGGGCCAGGAAGGCCGGTCTCTCCTTTCTCTCCTTTTTCACCCGGCATTCCCTGTATATTCAAAAGTACACAGGGTTAAATTCACGTAGGTAAATTCTTAGGCTTTTCTTTTTCTCCACTGACTGTTCTATCGTCAACATTAAATTGCTTTCACGCTAACATCCAAATATGGTATATTTCACTTCTCGCATATGCTACACCACTTACGTAAGCTTTCCCATGGAGTTGAATGTTTATATATCATGAGAGTTTAAACACAGAATATACAGTCTGATATGGCTAAGCCCATACTGTAAATATGTGGATATGAGTCTTGAATATTTCAGTATTATTTATACTTTAGATTTTAAAGATTCTATCTATATAGCTTTTTGTTTTGTTTTAGCTAGAAATTTATAAGAATGGAAAACCAAACACAGTACCTGGCCAGTAGCAAGACCTCAACAAATGCTTATTAGTAGCAGTAATTGTACGAACTGGCATGTTAAGGCTTTCTAAAATGTGAAAATAACTCTGAAAAGGAAAACATCTTAGCTACAGAGACACAATCATATGTACACAAAGATTGCTAAAAATGTGTTTAAAAGGATCTGTTTGCTTCAAATGTTAATCACAGAGATGGGTTTTATCCTTTAAATCGAGATCCCTACAGTAAGATTAATGAAGATCAGTGAGTGGCATTAAATTTGTTTTCAACGGTTGGAACAGCTTTTACAAAGAAATGCGGTTGTATACAGTATACTGTTTATAATCTAAAACTCATACTCAGTGCAATGCACTTTGATAGCCATTGAGATAAAGATCATAAATAAATGACTTTCATGAATCTACATCCACAATTACTACAAACCCATAATGAATAACTTATCTTTGTATAACATTTGTTATTTTCTAGATTCTTACACATCCGTTGAGGACGTAGTGAAACAAGAAAAAAGGCCCTATATGTCAAACCCTGTTTTCTTTTCTATAGACAAATGGTGGATATACCTACTCCGAGGCATGTATCTGTTTATAAAAGACCTCCACCATTGAACAAAAAAATTGGCTAATGAACGAACTCTCACTCATTACTTTTATTTCTCAATTTTTATTTTTAGGGGCTGGGAGGGACTAAGGCTCATTATTAAAGCGCAGGAGACAGAAGTTCATTCTTTATATACTCATGGAGAAGTGATAACAATAAAATTCATCTGAATGTTTACACACAACTTACAGGCATTCCTTGAATGGAAAGACCACTTGGTCCTTGGGGTCCAGGGGGACCCTGAGGTCCTGGAGGGCCTGTTTCACCTCGAGGGCCATCTGGTCCCTGTAAGGCAAGAGACGAAAGTCATCCCAGAGATAGACGCTCTGGTACCCAAGAGATATTTCTGCTTAGGGCACTTATAATTTATTTCCTTAAATAATTTTTCCTAAGACATGAAACACGCATAGGATAACAAAATATCAAGCCTCAGCTGATTCACCTCCCAGGCAAAATGTCATCAGTAAACCAAAAGAGTAAACACACACGGGTTGATGCAATTTTTTTTATTCCATAAATACGAATACCATGCCAACTATGTGAGTAACTAGACCCCCCACACTCCATAACAAATCCAAAAGATATCAGCGATTCAAGACCACCCTCCTGGTCTGTAAAGGTTCACACCAACCAGCTGAACTACATTCCCTCCACCTTCACTGTTGTCAACTCCCTACCTCTGGGGCACTCCTCTGCGTTTACAGAAGACTTTGCACCTGGCCTCTGCTTTCTACCTCACCTTGCTCCTGCCATCACCCTATGCTTCCTCAATGTCCACTGAATGACCTACCCTAGGCTCAACATTATTTGATTGCTTTTCTTCCCAGGATCAGGCATTCTTTTCACTTTAGCAACTCTTACTTCTATAGTTTGGACCTCGTGGTTGAGCTAAAGCTACACCAGTTCTGTAACATTAGACCTAGAAAACGTACTTGTCCTCAACCTCTTCTTCTTTCCCTTCTCTCCTTCTGTGACTCCAGTGAAAGCTATTCTATAAGTTAAGGCTTCCAACACCTGGGTACCACCTCATCAGATGTGAGATTGATGAATCCATTACTCAGTACAAGCAACACACTAGAAAAAGCAAAATGATGTAAAGTAGGGGTAAATAATGAGTGCGGCCTGATAAGTTTTACGTGGATGGGGATTACCAGGTGGAAATGGTAGTCTGGGGGTTAGGAGAGGTCTGAGCTGGGACGGATTTTGGAGTAACTGAAGATGTGTTTGTGGGTAAGGTTATTAAGGAGACTGTTGATAGAATTAAAGAGGAAATGGATAAAGATGAGTCGAAAATCAGGTAGAAGGGAGAGGAAGAGAAGCCTAGGAAAGAAGCTGAAATTAAAAAGCCTAAGAATTAGGAAGAAAATGAAGATAGAGGGGTATAGCGGTGTAGGAAAGGCCAAAAGAGGAGAAAATTTCAAATGGGAGTCCAATCATTTCAAATCCTGCAGAGATGTCAAGTAAGATAAGAATTAAACCACAGCCCGTGGACTTGGTAACAAGGTAACTGGTGACTCTAACAGGAGCAATTTTACACTGTGCACTCTCACCAGCAGAGTCTTTGAGGTTCACCCATTTTGTTGCATGTTTCAGTAATTTGCATGTTTGACTGCTGAGTAGTATTGCATTGCACGGATATACAGAAAATTGTTTATTCACCTGTTAACGGACATTTTGGCTGCTTCCAGTTTTTTGCCATTGTGAACAAAGGTGCTAAGAACATTTATATACCAAACAAAAAAATTATTATTTTGCAGGTGAGGATGCAGAAGAACTAAATGAAAACGATTCTTACAAGAAACATGACATAAGAAGAGGGGAGAGAGAAGTAGCCAGATTTTTTTAAAAATGTGATGGGAAAGACACGGAAGTGATTTAAAAATATTACTTAATATTTATAATAGTTTAACAACACATCATTCGTATACTATCGAGGAATTGAGAATGGAATAGAAGAGCAGAAAGGAGGTGATCCCATTTTATTCCGTGAAGTATGAGACAAAAATGACTAGAAGAGACCAGCAACAGGGCTGCTTCAAACTTCTAAATTCTTACTACCTATTTGCTGCCACTGAAATACGAAGCCACGAAATAAGAAATAATACATATTGGAGTTTTCCATTTGGAAAGTATAGTTTATCTGTTCTTACACTCACCACACTGGTGGATGTATGAGTATCCTTTGTCCAACAAGACTTTTTCCTCAAACCACTACATACTTGTATCTGTGATTCATCAAAATCATCACACAGAAATTACCACATCAGTAGTGATCCGATGGGAACGGATAATTAGAGGGAAGGGATGATCTTGAGAATATCAAACATCTATGAACTCCTACTATGTCTTCATGACCAGAACCATCATCCAGTGAGAACGTTAGAAAAGCAATGGGACAATGGTATTAGAGGCATTGGGAGGAGGGAGCCAGAATCTGTGGGAGCTCAGGAGGTCAGGAAGACCCAGTGTATCATTGTCTGAGAAGAGGCTTTCAAACCACTGGCCTTCCTTTTGCACATAAGAGATGGAGCCAAGTAAGACACATCAAGTTTCTGCCTGAGAAAATGCGTCACAATCTCAGAAAATAAAACAAACAAAAAAGGCAATATCTTCTGGTTTGAATTTTGAGTTGGCTACTAGTACTTGATTAATTATCTTCAGCCTTCTTTCATTTACTTCTTTTTCTCCCCCACATTCTGTCCTACATGGCTTTGCTTGTTTCCAATTTGATAGTAAGAAACCTTGCAATGTTCTCTTCTCTATGAATAAATACTATGCAGATTTAACAAGTAACCACATTGAGGCAGTAAGTCAAGCAAGATGGACGGAGAGGAGACCATGTGGCGCAACATGGTAAAAATGAGACAAGGAGTCAAGGAAGGTAAGTTGTATTCTCAAGGCAATAGCATATGATTGCAGATTTTAAGAGTATAATATGACCCAGCATAACTTTAAAGCAATGAATCTGGGGGCAGATGTGAAGAACTAATGAGAAAATCAAGCCACTGGAGCCAAGAGACCAGTTAGAAGATTTGCCAAAAATCAGATAGAAGATGGTGAGGCCTGAACTCAATTAGTGGCTGAGCTTCTGCCAGCCCTTAAGGCGCTTTCATGCAAAGTAGGAAAACATGTGCTTTGACATGACGTGGCATGGCTTGGTTCTCTTGGTTGGTGCCTTTGTACAGTGTACAACTTGAACCACCACACTTGGTGGCCTTGGATAGTGAGAATGGAAAAATAGAGCTGTGTGTTAGATTATACACAGTGGGAAGGGAAAAAGAAGAATCTAAAACCTGCGAAATGACCTGGGAGGGACTGCTGCCTAGTTGTGAACCAGTGCTCCATCAAAGATGCATCTTCGTTGTAGATGGAGAAAGAGAAGAATGTACAAGGGAGAGAGAAATACCTTGGAAACTAAACCACCCAGGTCATTGACACTCTATTTCTGACCCAGAAACCTTTCTTTTCACTAAGTTACTAAATATTTTTTTGATGAAAAAGTACAAGTCTTTAAGAATAAGGGAAAAAGCTTAGACACAATTTTCATAAAAATGTAAGGAGCTTTATATTGCAAAGGTAAATAGTACTTAACTCCAAATTATACTATGTCTAGTTGTTTGTGTGTGTGTGCGTGAGAAAGAGAGAGAGAGAGAGAACATTACCTTTGGGCCCTGTTCACCTCGTTGACCCTTTGGTCCTCGGAGTCCTGGACCACCCTGGCAAACAGATGTTAAGTATTAGCACAAAGACATCTTAAAGCCGTATACTGCATCTATTTTCTTTAAGAATATGGATTATGTAATTTTTATTTTGTATCAAGGCCAACACATTGCGTAATGATATACACTCATCATGATCCTTAATTGGAAATCTGCCGCCCAGACTCACCTCTCCCTGCTGATGATCTCATAGTTTGAGCAAACTTTCTATGCCAAATCCTTTTCAATTAAAAGAAAAAATTACAGGATTTTTTTTTTTAGTGATGTAGGACTATTGTTATTAATGGATGCAAATGATAAAATACTGTTAACCTAAAATTGTGTATGTCTTACACCACAACCTTGAGATTAAATTATTTAAATGGTAAAAAACATAAGAAAATAGTAAGAATTTAATGTTCTTTATTTACACCCTAAAAAGCTAATTAGATTAGTGTTTCTGAAACTTCAGTTATTTGCATTTCCCCTCAAGATTTTTGCCAGATTACTGCACCACCTGCATTATCACTTCACACGATTTTTCTTTATACAGAAATATATGTACACACATAATAAACATATAAAAGTGTATATGTTTTCTTTGCAAACATATATTCTTTGTATTTAGGGGCATATAGGCCCTGTGAATAGTTTTTAATTGACAAATTATTTTACTTAAATGAATATATTTTTGAAAAGCAAATATTACAGCACTACAGTAAATGGGAAAACATATTACTTACTAAGAATAAAAGGTAACCTTAAAAATATACTATAAATGTTATTAAATTTAGCTAGATTTTCTCCCTATTGAAGTCTGTGAGCTGTGGGTTTACGCTTTGTTAAACAGAGAGATAAACAGGGGCTGGCCCAGTGGTGTAGTGGTTAAGCTTGCATGCTCCACTTTGGCAACCCAGGGTTCATGGGTTTGGATCCCAGGCATGGACCTATGCACTGCTCATCAAGCCATGCTGTGGTGGCATCCTACATACAAAACAGAGGAAGATTGGCACAGATGTTAGCTCAGGGACAATCTTCCTCAAGGAAAAAGAGAAGATTGGCACAGACGCTACCTCAGGGCCAATCTTCCTCACCAAAAAACAAAAAAAGAGAGAGAGAGAGAGAAATAAGTATTAGGCTACATGGGTACCAAACTGAGAATCTCTCTTCTACCTGAGCAGAAGGATTAAAAGATCATTGAAATGGAACAGCTTTCTCACTGTGCGATTCCAGTGTATGCCCTGTCATGTCCATGACTACTCACAATCACTTTGTGTACCATCAGATTGCATCCCTGGAAAAGACTGGGTCAGGTCATCAGGTTTCTTCCAGTTTTTTTTAGCCACTTAAATTCACTCCCTGCCCCAATATCAGTTGGTTGCTTACCTTCCAGATTTTTAAAATATAATTATAAAATTGTATTTTATGCATGTGTTATGTGTATCTATAAAAAAAATTACCTACAGACTTTTTGTGGTATTATTTGATATATACAGACTGCATATTGATATCACACTTTTTTTTTCTTTTTGCTGAAGATGATTCGCCCTGAGCTAACATCTTCCTCTTTGTGCATGTGAGCCGCCACCACAGCATGGTCACTGACGGCTCTAGTGGTATAGGTTCACGCCCAGGAACTGAACCCGGGCCGCCGAAGTGGGGTGTGTGGAACTTAATCACTAGGCCACTGGGGCTGGCCTTCACACTTTTTATATAGTTCTGAGCTTTTTAATTTAATATGTTTTAGAGAATTTTTCATGATATAACATATGGATCTAACTTATTCTTAATGAGTTGCATAGTTGTTCAAACTATGGATATATAATAGTTTGTTTAACCATTTGACTGTTATTGGAAATGTAGAGGATTTCCCCATAATTTTTTGCTGTTTAAACAATACTGCAATTAATATCTTTAAATATCCCTTAAGTACAAATGTTAACATTTAAGTGAAAATGTTAATATTTAAGATATCAACAAATAGAACTATAACTGAAATTTGATACAAATACAGATATATTGTCATATTGCACTCCAGAAAAGCCACGCCAGTTTACTCATCTGCCAAGAGTTTAAGAAGGTCCCTGTTTCTCTAAACCTTAGTCAACACTTGATATTGTCAAACTTCACATTTTTACTGTGACTGGTAAAAATAATACCTTAGTCTTATTTTAACTTTAACTTCCCTGAAAACTACTATATTGAACTTCTTTTCATAAGTTTGTCCATTAGCATTTTGTCTCATTGCAGTTACTTATGTATACTTTACTCAGTTTTCTATTGGGTTGGATGTATTTTTCTCTTCGATGTGCAGAAATTCTTCATATATTTGGGTACTACACCTTTAACTATTATAAAGGATGCTAATATTTTCCTCCAGTCTGCCAGACATTGTTGGTTGGCTGCCAAAGAGTCTTCCCTGACTGCCTTCTCCATTTTATATCTCCCACTAGAAAGGCTCAAAAAGACAGAAATTTACTTGCCCAGCCTGCTTCACAACCAGGAATGGGCATGTTAACCAGTTTGGGCCAATTTGATCAAGAAGCAACAAGACTAAGGACAGCAAACTGGGAAGCTGGAACAATCTGTGTCCTGGAGGGGTTGTTGAGCAGCCTCCTTTGCCTTGGGACCATCTACCCCTAAATCTTTGGTTGAGCAAACAAGGAAGGTCCAAATGTCCTAATGGTTTGCACCACTTTACTAGCCAAATTTTCTGTTCCTTGCAGCAAGCCCAATGCAACCTAATTAACATACCCAGTCTGGCACAACTCTTTAATTTTGTTTGTGCATCTTAAATGATTGATTTTTAATGGAAAGTTTTGTTCAAATGTGACTAGTTGACTCACAGATATTCATGCTACAGGCACCATGCCTAAAAACCAGGGACCATTTTATACTTCTATGTTATTTTCCACCTAATCCCAAACCCTCATCACTGAGTACATGACAAGAATTCAACAAGTTTTTGTGGATGTAAAATTTCATCCTTTTAATAAGAAAGGGTTAAGGCTAGGAAAAGGGAATATGGTTATTTTACCCACGTTTCCCTATAGCTCTTTTATAGTGTTATTGGCACATAATACTAATGTGTAAATTCTTGAACGAAAAAATAATCACGACTATGAGAAATCATCAGATAGTGTTTGTTACATATTTTGGGGACATTACTTCTTAAATAGTTTATTATACTTTAAATATTTGAAAACTTCAATCGTTTTTCTATTTTACATCACCTTTTCCTCCAAGTCAGAGATCAACCCTTCTCTGTTGCTTTTTACTCATTACAAAGTTTGACTCTTAGGTCATATGTAAATATTTTATAACTTGTTCCAACAGTATTGCAGATGAAAAAACTTGAAAACCCTCCAGCTAAATAAGCTTATTAACGCTGTTTAAACTAAAAGAACATTATTGTAATTAAGAACTGAATCCTTAAGTACCAGGAATGAAGACGAAGCAAAAAAACCAGAGCAGCAGGCATCTGCACGGAGGCTGCCCCCGGGGAGGATGGGGAAGATGGCTGAGGTTGGCTGCAAAGCTTGTATTTTACAGGCACACAAGGCAACAAAATGTGAACTTGGACCTATGATAGATGGGGGGAGGGTAGAATATGAAACATTCTTTAAAGCTGAGGAACTTGAAAGGCTGTACTCTGAATGAGCTAGGGAAAAAAAAGACCCACTAGCAGGTGGATGACCAAGATGTTGTTTCCACTTTAGCTATGGGAGTAGGAAATATCCCTGCCAAGAAATATTCCATGGAAGCTGATTCTCATACAATCAAGGGACCAGAATTCACACTGCTTGTGAAGATCAAAGAACACTCCAAAGTCAAACCCTTAAGGTGGTTCTCGGTTGGTTGTACACCCAGAAGCTTAGCAAGAGCCGAACAGATATTCTCTGGAGGAATAGAGTTCAAACACAGGCTCGAAATATTCCCAGAGATAATGTTTCAAGTAATAGGAACTCAAATAGACACTAAAAAAAAATCACGAAATACACGTGGAAACAAGTAGCATGAGTAAAACCAGCAGAAAAACAAACGGCAGCATCAGAAGCACATACACTGCAGATATTGAAATTATCAGATAAAGAATATAAACTATATTGAACATATTTAAAGAAAAAATAGTTTTGAAAATGTTACAAAAGAAGAGCCTATATAAATGACCAGAAAGTTTAAAAAGGAACCAAAAATAACTTCTAGATCTGCTACATATAATAATCAAAAACAGAAACAAAATGCATAAGTTAAATAGCATATTAAACATGGCCAACTATAGAGTACACCAAAAGATATATTTGAAGAAATTACATAGAATGAAGCCTGGAGAGACAAGTAGAAAATAAAATGAGAGGTTAAGAGATATGAAAATAAAATTAGAAGTTATAGTGTACCACTACTACTAACTGGAATTTCATAAAAACATAATAGAGGTGATAGGAGAGAGGTAATATTCAAAGAGATAATGACTGAGAATACTATAAATTCAATGAGAAACATTATGCCAATGTATAATTCTTTGTATATGAATTATATATGTGCATCATATATATACAGCATACATATCTACCAATGAATGATTCAAATTCATTAAGCCCAAAGATTTCCAAAAAGGCAAAGCAACAACAACAAAAACAATCCACACAGAGACATATTGCAGTGAAACTTGAGATCACTAAAGACAAAGGGATCTTGAAAGCATCCAGGGAGGAAAGAGTTCCCACAGAACAACAATTAATTAGACTGACAGCTGACTTTTCAATAGCAACAATGGAAGCTACAAAACAGTGTGACAGCATCTACAAAGTGCTCAGAGAAATAACTGCTCATCTAGAATTGTATACACAGTTTATTAGTTTGGAAAGTTGTGTGACTGCTTATCTGAGATCAATATTAAAGGTTTTAGGCAAGATAGAAGGTTTACTATTGTCTTATATTAAAATCTGATCTGGAGGCTGATCCAAAGTGGTGGAGTAGCTGTACCATGTAAGGCAGTGTGAACTCTCAGTTGCTTCTACTTATTGTTCTGCTATGCCCTGGGATATTGTTCATCAAAGTGAATTCACTACCACATGTTCCCAGTCTAGCCTGTTGAGAAGGGTGAAAATGGTTAAGGAGGGCATTTAGTTTTCATTTAAGAAGAACAGCCAGGGAGCCTGCATACACCCTCTCTCTCATTAGCTGGGACTTAGTCATAAGGTCATAGTTACTTGCATAGATGCTAAGACATCAAGTCCCTAGATGAATGGCCATGTACTTGGCTAACATTCAGGGGATTCTATTGTTAAAAAGAAGCAGTGACAATGAATGCAGAGGACAATCAGCAATCTCTGTAACGACCATCAAAATTATCTTTTGATAACATAGGAAATTTTCATTTTCAGATGAACAAAAATTAAAAATTTACTACCAATAGTTTCCCATTAAAGGAACATCTAACGGATGGCTTTAGGAAAAATAAAATCATACCAGAAGACATCATGAGCAACGAAACAGCAAATGTGTAGGCAAGTCTTAACACATATTAATTTATAACAAGTGATAATAATAAAATATCTAATTTGTGACATTATTATTGCTTCTCGGCCATTTGGCTAACATCAACTGTAGTATCTGTTCTTATCAGTTTAATTTGTGATATTAAAAAAGTACTAAAATACTGGAAAGAAACAGCACATAAATTATAAAAAGGATGATCCAAGAGAAATGAACTCCAAGAATACCACGTTGGTTGAAAGAAGGGAAGAAATCTTGGTTCTTTTTAGATTTTGTCAAACTAAATATGTCTCCTAAAATTTCTAAGTTAACTCTTAAAAGAAAAAATATAGAGACTACAATTTCCAAACTAGTGGAGAGGAAAGGAAAAGACTGAGAATAAAAGCAAAAAGGCAAAAAGTGTAAATAAACAAATAAAACCTCAATCAACTAAGAAAGCCACATATACACTATGTGGGAAAATAGAAAACAAAAATTAAGGTGATGGATATAGAAATATAAACCCAAATGGGTCAATTATTACAAACAATAGAAAGGACTAAACTCTAAAAAGAAAGCTTTTAAAGCCGGACGAAAAATAAAATCCAGACATATGCTATTTAAAGAGACACATCTAAAATATAAGACATAGAAAGGCTTAAACTAAAGGATGAAGAAAATACATACTAAGAAAATAATCCAAAAGAGAAATATTGACATAGCAAGTCACTAGTAAGATAATTGCTGTGTTTTTTGTTTTTTTTTTTGCACATTGTAATACAATCTCAGGACATATAACACAGAATTACAAAGAGAAATTGAGAAACTGACAATTGGAGTAGAAGATTTTAAACATCTATCTCTGTAATTGAAAGACAAAGAACTAGCACAGATAAAGAAGATTTTAACAATACAATTAATGATTTACTTTACTGATTATTTATATACAGGATTCTGAACTCCACAGTTAAAGAACACAAATTCTTCTAAAGCATACATGGAACATCTGTAAAACTTAACAAAAGGCCACAAAGCCAATATCAACACATGTCATAGAATTGGTACTGTACAGACTGTCTGCCGTGACCAAGTGCAATAAAACTAATACGTCAATAAGGAAAAGATAACAAATATCGCACATAGGATTAGAAATTTAAAGACACTTCTATGGAGAAAAGGGAACGCTTGTGCGCTTTCGGTAGGAAGGTAAATTGGTGCAGCGACTGTGGAAAACAGTATGGAGCTTCCTCAAAAAATTAAAAATAGAACTGCTGTACAATCCAGCAATTTCACTTATGGGTATTTATCTGAAGAAAATGAAAACACTAACTCAAAAAGATAAACGCACGCTGTGCTCACTGCAGCATTATTTACAATAGCCACGATATAGAAACAACATGAGGGTCCAGCGAAGACTGAATGGATGAAGAAAATGTGGTGTATATATACGATGGAATATTATTCAGCCACAAAAAACGAGTGAAATCTTGCCATTTGCAACAACATGGATGGACCTTGAGGGCATTATGCTAAGTGAAATAAGTCAGACAGAGAAAGACAAATACTGTATGATCTCACGGACTCTGAAAAAATACCACCACCACAACAAAAGCAAGCTCATAGATACAGAGAACAGATTGATGGTTGTCAGAGGCAGGAGGTCAGGGGTGAGCAAAATTGTGAAGGGAGTCAAAAGGCACAAACTTCCAGCTACAGAATAAGTCAGTCAAATACATAGTTGCATGTATGTAATATACGTAGTCACATAACGACTATAGTTAATAACATTGTTGCATATTTGAAAGTTGCTAACAGGGTAAATCTTAAAAGTTCTCATCACAAGAAAAAGAATTCTGTAACTATATATGGTGACTGATGTTAACTAGACTTACTGTGCTCATAGTTTTGCTATATATACAAATACTGAATCATTATGTTGTACACCTGAAACTAATATAATGTATGTCAACTATATCTCAATAAAAAAATTTTTTTAAATAAAAATAAAAAGATACTTCTAAGTAAATCACAGCTAAAAGAAGGGTAAAGAAAAATATGAGATGATAGCTCACAGAAATATTAGATTTAACTATATTAGAATTAAAATTTCTAGACAATATCAGCTCCCGTAAACAACAATAAGAAGCCACAGACTAGGAAAAGATATTTGCGAGCCATATCATTAATAAAGGATTAGTGTCCAGAATAGATAAAACCACCTACAAATCAACGGGGAAAAAAACCCACACAACAAAAAGCCAACACAGTTTATAAACAGGTGTTTACATAAGGAGAAATCCAAATGGCTCGGAAACAAATGAAAAACGGCTCAATCTCATTAGCAGAGAGGGAAAGTCATATTTAAAATAACAATGACATAGGATTTCAGAGTCATCAGATAAGCAACACCCAACAGTGCTGGTGAGATGCCAGGAAACCAGACCTCCTACTTGCAGTTTGTGGGAGAGTATATTGGGACAACCATCTTGAAGGGCAACTTGCGGTGCTCATGCAATTGAAGATGTAACTTCCTTACTCTCCAACAAATCTAAGTGTTATTTCTAGAGCCAAGAGACATACAAAGGATGTTGACTGTAGCCATATCTGAAATAGGGAAATACTCCATAGTAATGAGTCAAGAAACTGTAGGTTATATAATAGAATACCTTACAGCAGGTACAATGAATAAACTAAACAATGTACATTGAACCTTGATAAAGTTCAAAGACATACTTTTGGGTGAAAAAAGCAAGCTGCACACGGTTGAAAATAATTCTTTGTTTTCAATTCCCCAATTACACTAAAGGCAACTCCTTACATTTGAATGAAGTTTTATAATGCACAGAATACTTTTATACATATTATGTCATGTGTTTCTCACAATGCTAGTCACAGGGGTGGGTGCTATTTTACATATGAGGACGTGGAGGTTCACACAGTGGTTCCAGGACGTGCCTAGTCTAACTATTTAAATTTAATGCTTTTACCGTTACTCTACATCTGCTCCTTTAGGATAAAGAGTCTTGTTAAAATAAAAAAGAAAAAGAAAAAGTATTTGGGTTCTATATACAGAGCTTAAAGAATGTTCTATGTGCCAAAGATAAAGGAGAAACTGCTGGGACATATTTCAGATACATGCAGCAGGTTCACTTTTTTGTTCAGATCAGGAAATGTGAAATGACGAAAAATCATGTTGGTAGGGCCAACCTGGAGTGAACTTTGACATTGCAAGCCAGCTGTCAGCGTGGGTAAGCTACTGCACGCGTGCTGACTGGGCCTGGCTGCCTCTGGAAAGCCAACGTGCAAGGACCAGTTGGGCATCAGAATATTCCTCTTGCAAAGAGTGGATTTCTTTATGTGCTCCTGCATCTTCTCCCTGTTTTCTTTGCCTTTCTGCCTTGATATATTTGCCATTTTCTAACCACAGACCAGCTATATCATATTTACCTTAAAGGAACACTAATAACCCCAGTTAAGCAGGTTAGACATAAAAATGAGCATTTAAACCTGTTAAAGAGGATTTATCATGGTAAATTCAAAGAACCAGATAGTGCAATTATATACATTTTATATTTTACAAAAATGTTTTCTTTCTCTTCCGCCTTCCCTTCCTCTCTCTCTCCCTCCCTCCCTTCCTTCCTCTCTCTCTCTCTTCTTTTCTCTAGGAAGTTCCAGTCAGTAGTGGAGAACTTCATGCTCAGATGGGGTACTTTTCCTGGTGAATTCGAAATCCTCCCTTCACATGTAAATTTTGATACAGAATGGGCAAAGGGAGGGTGTGCAAATCTTACAGGTGCAAGTAGAAGGCTAGTGTTTGAAACAGTCACACTGAAGATAAACCTCAGGAGTTTAAAAGCAAGATTTTGAATATGAGAGCTAGTATGGCATAGTGGTTAAGAGCACCATCTCTAGGAGTCACGGAGACCTGGATTTGAAGAGCAGCTCCTCCAAGCTGTGTTCTTTAGGCAAGTTACTTAACATCTCTGTGCTTCAGTTTGCTCATAGGGTTAAGCGAGTAAGTATTTAGCACAGTGGTGAGCACATATTAGACAAGCAACAAGGGATAGCTATAAATATTATTAAAGAACATTTAAGCCCAGACTAGGCAAGACTTACTGGTGGGCCTGCTGGTCCCAGAGGCCCTTTACTGATTTCAGAACAGGAGCAGGAATGTGGAAGCTCTGGGCAGGTCTCCTCGTCCCTCTGGGGAGAAAAAAAATAGCATAACTGTTAACAAGATAGTCTATACAAATGGCTTTATGGACTTAAAGAAAACACTTTGATTTAAGACATTTAAAAAAAAAATTTAAGTGAGTATTAGTCAAGAAAGGAAGAGATTGTTCTCTCCTGACCACAAAATCTTTTCTTTAAAGAAAAATGAATGGGTGTCTAGTGAGCCATTGATAATAATCATTACCAAAGGACTTTGATAAAACCAGCTTGGGAATATAGGTTAAGAAAGTAAGGCAGAAGAGGCTGCAAAGGAATCCTGGGTACTACTTAATTCAGGTGAAGTAGTGGTACTCTATGAACTAAAGGTCCTGAAAACTTTCTTTGTGTTACTATATTTTTTCCATTTCAAACGATAAACGAAAACACCGGAAAAGTCGATCGAAACAATCTCATCTATAATAAAGCAAACAAAACAAAATAAAAGCAGTGCTTGAAGACATCATTAATTTCCTGTAGCAATTTTAACTACTGCTCACATTCTGTGGGTGAAAATAAAAGAAACATCACAGCATCAATCTAAAGCTTTGGGATAGGAGGTCATTTTTCTTCTCTTGGGGAATTCTGTTGTCATGTGACACTACAAGATAGATTATGAATGTCAGGCTGCGTATATCTGAATGAGTTGCTGGGTGTAGAGGAAAGCAGAGTACCCGCTAACAGCTAGTGAGCAATCTGCGAATACCATATTCAGAGCAGGGGCCAAAAAGAAGTCTGCACTGGGATGAGAGACTGTAGAACTTCATAGAGTTCATCGGTCCCTTAGGATAGAGAGAAAATGAGCTTCTTTATTTAAGACTTTGGGGGAAAGTAAGATTAGAGCAGATGGAGCACAGATGATAATTAAATTATCAAGTTGAAAATAATCTCAGTGTCTAAAATATTCACAAAAGAAACTGCAAAAATGCTGAGCAAAGGGCCTGTAAGCTACTGCACATGCTTTTCTCTAAATGTTGGACAATAGTCAAAGCTTTCAGCTCATTACAGGAAACTTCCCCGCTAACATATCTGGCCTGATATCTGGGCAGCTAGAGTGAAATTCAAACTTCAGTACCCTGAAAGATCCCCCAAATAAGGCTGACAGTAGATCTCCTGTGACCAGAGACTCAATAATGGTTTGGCCATTGATGTCGACTGTGTCTCCATTCATGTCTTCCTATCATGGAATTTACACATTTTCAGTGACAGGAATGAAAAGAAAATCTCTGAGAAGGTCTGGGTCCTTCCTAGGAGCAATGATCACCTTTTGCTTGATACAGCACAGGATTCTGAGTGTTTCCCCTTCCTATTTCCAATCCACCTGCACTTCAGCATAACAGCACAGTGTCACTCATTTGATTCCTCACCAGAGTTTACTTTGAAATTTATTTTGATGAAGAAAGAGTAAGTTATTTCCTTCTCAAACAGAGTCACCATGAATCTACTGCCTGCAATAGATGATGTGATCTGGGGTACGATCTTCAAAAAGCAAATCTCTTAGACCTTATGAAGGTTTCTCCATGCCCATTCTCCAGGTCTAATGATGAAGACATGACTACTGTCATCCACTTCAGCTCACTGGTCCTAAGGATCCTAAGATAAGAACCTATTTGTTATACATACAGGGATACCCCCATGAATTAGACTTGGTATTAATAGCCAGGAAAAGTTTGGTTTTCTAGTAGCATTGCATAAGTTATATAGATTATGACTATGATTCCAAAACTGTGTGCCAAGATGCCCTGGGGCACAAAACAAACTCACAGGGGCACTGTGAATGTTTTAAAAAGAGAAACAGCAATATTTGGCACCCATTGGACTTTGTATGAATAAATAACTCAAGGTAGCTCACAGTTTCAACATTAGATTTTAAAATACTTCTTTTGATGATGTCATCGATTTGCAAATCTGCTTTTTGGCAGTTGCTGCGATGGAAAGCAAGCACCATGGGAAACATCATTGTGGAAAAAGGAGTGAGGATGATGACGTCCAATCAGATTCCAAGATAGGAGAAACTGGGTATTCCCAATAGGCATGCACACATGCCATTAGTAAGTAATTGTGGTTATTTAAGAATAAAATTAAAATGTCATTTTCTCTTTCAATCTATGTGTATTCTTTTTTCACAGGGCTACTGAGTTGTTAGGACATAAATACTTATTAAGATGTTTGGACCTAATTACTTTATATATGGAATTATTAGGTATTCCTTTTGGCTGAGGGGTGCCATGAAAAAATTATTGCAACACTAAAGGCTTCACGAACCAGGAAATTTGGAGGCATCTGGACCACCCCATGCCCTGGAGTTCTACAGTTCCCACCATATATGTTGGTGTGTCCTGCTGATTTCAGGCACACCTCCTTCTTAACCTGTTTCTAATTTTCATTATCATCACAATGAATTATCTCTGATATGAATTTTGCAAAACAGCATTCCATTTTCAGAGAAAATTAAATACAACTCCAGAAAATTTCAATAAAGAACAGCCACAAATAATGAAAGAAGAATTCTTACCAGGGCTGGCAGTTCACAGCATTTGTCTTCATTGGCCCATGATGTGGAACAAACGATATCAAACATCTGTAGCTGGAACTGCAATTCAAAGAGAAAACTGTCCTTCAATAAAAGATGTATAGATACATTGTGTTTATAATTAAAAGATTTCATTTTATGTATCACATAAGAGAACACCAATATATTTATAACACAAAATTACAGTACATAAATAAAAAAGTCATTCCAACAATATCAAACTAATTTTGTTCCTAAAAACATACAGTGATTTAAGACTTTGTCTCTAGTTACTACATCCACCATCCAAAGTCCCTTATTTATCACAACCTCCCCCTCCCATCTCTGCCTAAAGAAGCTTAGCTCCTCTGTTGAAATCTTCCCTGCACAGCCCATCAGACTTACTCCAACGTCTTCTGTACAGCACTCCATATGTCTCTTTCATAGCACATCCCCCACCACACAATTATTTCTATTATCTCCCCCTTAGGCTGTGAGCTCTTCAAGGGACAGAGAACCACTTATTCATCTGTGTGTCTCCATCATATTATGTGGCATGTAGTAGGTATCATGATGTTTATTGAATTAATTCTGACTTCAATCATTTATGCACACATTCAGCAAATTTTTCTTTACTGCATAATGCAAGCCAGATACTCTCTAGACCTTTAGGATACGAAATGAACAAAACCAGAATCCTGCCATCAAAGATCTTACAAGGAGTGAGAGACAGGCACATGAATACTGTTTACAATGTGCTAAATGTCATGACAAATTCACATACGGTATTGGGAGAATGTGCGCCAAGTGTATTTTTATTTAAGCTATTGATCATGCTATAAATAGTCTTCTACTCATGTATGTTGGCGATAACTCAATGCACATTTTGAAATATACAGAAACATCATTACAACAGATTAAGGGCTAACACTGGCTTCATGACCCAATCATTTCTAATATTATATTTCTTCCTATATTATTTTCAAATATTAAAAGTGTCATGAATTACAGAGCTGGGAGAAGGAGGAAGTTCTTTTCATTTTAAATCTGCAACCTTCCTTCAGCAAGTGGTGTTTTCAGCAAGAGCTAGAAACTCTTGGTGCTTTATTTTCTCCTAAGGAATACTACTTGCCCCCATCAAGGGTCCCCTTGCTGAAAAGGAGAATGCCCAAGCAGCTAGTCCTGCTGAAATAGTTCACTAGCAATGCATGCAGCATCACAGAAGCCTGCCCTCTCTGACAGAAAGAGAATCAAGTCAGGCTTTCTCTTGTTATACTCAAGAAGAACGTGCCTTGCTGCAAACATCCTTCCCCAAGTGAGTTTTGCACAATTATTTGCAAATAACCCTTAAATTTTGAAAGCAGATCCATGAGTCAAGGCATCATGTCTTCTTGTTTCTAGACACAACTATTGAGTTGTTTGAAGAAATAGGTGCATGGCTCACTATCTTTTTTTTCTAGATTAAAAAAGTTTGTTTCCCAAAGGGTATGGTATCTGAGTCTGGGCAGGACAACCACACAACAAAATTACGATCATTAAAAAATTAGGTTTTAAAAATTAAAACATTTTTAAAGAGCCAGATGATCTGAGTGGAATCCTTGAATCCTTCACTCACAAGCTAAGTCGTTAGGAACAAATTATTTAATGTGTTGGAGTCTCAAGTTTCCTAATCTGTAAAATTAGTATAATAATAGTAGCTTTTCAATAGTAGCTATTTACTAGTGTAATAATAAGAGCTATAACAATAAAATGAGTTAATATAGGGAAATATTGGGGCCAGCCCGGTGGTGCAGCAGTTAAGTGCGCACGTTCCACTTTGGCAGCCGGGGGTTCGCCGGTTCGAATCCCAGGTGTGGACATGGCACCGCCTGGCAAGCCATGTTGTGTGTGGTAGGCATCCCACATATAAAGTAGAGGAAGATGGGCACGGATATGAGCTCAGGGCCAGTCTTCCTCAGCAAAAAGAGGAAGATTGGCAGCAGATGTTAGCTCAGGGCTAATCTTCCTCAAACAAACAAACAAAAATATACATATAGGGAAATATTGAGAACAGTGCCCAGAAGATGGGTATTATGGAGAATAAATATCATTTGAGTGCAACATGTACAGTTCTTTCATAATTGAATTCTTGAAGGTGTAGGAGTATATAATACAAAGGCGAAAAGAGTAAAATCAAAATGAAAGTGATACAGTATTGAGGATAGAAATAGAACAATAGCTTGTTTCCACAATAATGATATCTGTTTAATGTTTTGGTTGAGAAACATTTTAGCAAATCACAACAATAATAGCAGCAAATATTTGTTGCAAACCTACTAGGTGCCAGGCCCTATCCTAAAGATTTCGTCTATAGCATTTAATCCTCAGGTCACCAATGTGAGGTATAATAGTAATGTGAACCCCATTCTGCAGATTAGGAGCTAGGATGAAAGACCCCAAGTAATTTTAGCACATGCTGAAAGCCGTGCTACTTTCTACTTGGGATGTGAACATCATACCTCATTTTCTCGTGGCTCATTTTCCAGTGAACAGATCTTTGATGTAACGTTTACAATCCAGATATTCCAGTCTAACCCTACAAAGCCATTTGTCTGGGGACATTTATTAAATGGGTCCCATTATGACGGCATTAGATAGAGTCAGTTAAATCTGTAAGTCATTCATCCATTAAGAAATTTTCCATTTCTGAATAGAGTTCCCAGTGTAAAAACATTTTAATGAATGGAAAGATTTATTTAAAGCACAGCTCTTTCACTAGCCCCAGTATACACTAGACTTTCTATAAGTTTTTCAAATAAATGTTCACCAGCTAATCACCTATGACAGCATAATGTCTACACACAAACCTTTGGCTAAACTTCTTCTGCCCTACTGAGTTATTAGGATTCTTACGAGCTTGTCTTGTTTATTCAGGGGTCGAATGCCTACTAAGCGCTGAATGAAACCGATACGATCATTTGAGGAATGCTCCTCGTGGGCCGTCTTTTCTTTCTCAAGTTGGATGAGGTCAGCAGCCTTTTTTTGTGTGAGCACAACAAATTTATTCATAATTGTTTTGCATCCATAATAGTTTGGATTCCTCAGCCTTTATTTAGGGACTTCTTTCCCAAGGCACATTTCTGGGGATTGATTAAAAAAAAAAGCCCCCTGGCTTTTATTCCAAAAGCGATGACACACATATTTGTGCCTATTATGTAGGAAACAGTACAGAGACGGTATGTTGAAAGATCTTATATTCAAGTGCCTGTAAATCCGAGACAATGTGGTTAAAAATAAATCATATCTCAAGAAACTAATGCCAAGAGGCAGCCCCTTTTTACTGCTGTAACTTTTGTCCTTTTTAACTAACTGAACATTATGAAAAATATATCTATACTAAAAAAAAAGAAAAAAGGAGAGAAAAAGACGCCTAATTTCCTACTTTCACTTGTTACAATCTCTTTCAAGGGAATACTTAGCCAATTACAAATGCTTGTTTTCCATTATTGGGCATTTTTTTCTGGGTCTAGCACAAAAGGCAAGTCATTTGGGGTCAAATGCTAGCGTGAATATAAGATTAAAATATTTCTCAGTAGTTGAGTCACTGCGATGTGTGAATAGGAATCAAAACGCACCCCCAGATCCACTTTTCACTCAATACCAGATTTTATCATGTTTCTTTCCAGCATAACCTAAGATGATAATTTGAAGTCAAGCTGCACCTGAACTTACGCAAATATTTAGAGAGCTTTACATTGCACGAGAATAGCAGAGGCAGGTTACTGTGAACCCAGCCCATCTTCTGCTTTTAATTTGGTGTTTAACTTTTATTGGCTCTACCTCAAAACTAAGATGTATTAAGCATATACCATTTGTCAGCTATTGAACATAATATTTTTACTTGTCCTCAATTTGCTGAATTTAAGGAAAACCATAAGAGCACTAATTAATTTAGGAAATGAAAATTGACAGCTATTGTACTCATTGGTAGTAATTAGAATGTTTGACACACTTTAGGGGAATATTTTGATCACATTTACTTTCAAGGTCATAATTCAAATAACGATGAGTCTTTGAACTTGTCAGTGAACAGACAGGGCATATGGTGACTGGTTCAGGCCAGACTCCCTGCTCTGCCTTAAGCTGTGTGATAATCAGTCTCTCCCAGTGGAAGACAGCTTAGAACGGGAGGCAGGTAAACTTATGAGATACAGTCTCATATCTCACTTTCCTCACTTTGAAAAGGGATCTCTCTCTAGCTTCGTCAAATCTCAGTTTCTGCATCCACAAAGTGGAGATAATGTCTCTCTTCCTAGGGTTATTGGAAGATTAAATGAAATAATCTCAGAAAAGTGCATACATTAGGCATGCAATAAATACTAGCTACTATTATCATTTTAAGGATTAAAAGATATAAGTCACGCAAAAATACATTCTCCTGCAATCTGAAAACACTTGTTTCTATAGGATCATTGACTAGCCTACTGTTGATTCCTACATAGAAGCTTTAACTCAGAAAATGAAATTGTAAAAAACTTCATAACACAACTTGTATTTGTCTTTATTTACACAGCAGAGGGCTAAACAAATGTCAATTGGATAATTCTATGTGTTAGATTTGAAAAGGTGGAAGGAAGAAAGACCCTAAGAAACACGATTCTACGCAAGAGCTAAAAATTTTTCTAGAATCATCTCTGATTGGCAGCATTATAATTTTGTTAGGTATCAGAAAAAGTAGAATAAACTTCTTAGGAGAAAGAAGATTAGAGAGGAGAAGCACAGTTGTTAAGTTTCTTCCCACATGTGTTTTGACGGCTGAGTTAAGCCTGATTATGAATTTAGTCCCACTAGGGACTTCCGCTGCCTGTAAAATCTTGCATTGCTGAACACAGTTGTTTTCATTACTCACTGAGTAATTTCAATACAGTAGTTACTGTATCTCTAAATTCATTAATCTCTCCTCCACTCAACTTTGGTTTAAAAAGAATGTATTTTCTTTAAAGACTGAATATTTAGTTTTTCCATCCTCTGGCATTTCTCAAATCATTGCTGAATTTGTCAGGAATGCTGACCTATAAACTACTAGTCAGTCTGTCTCATATGATAATTATTCCTCCTGGAATAATTCCACACTTGCACATTATACATTCCCTTTTGCTGGGTATTGGAGTACAGATGTATATCAAGATTAAATTAGCAATCTGTGATTTCTAAATTGAAAGCTGAACATGGAAGCTTTTCTCTTGCTTTGCACTGAAACAAGTAATAACCCAAAAAGCAAGTGAGTTTCCAATCACATTCTTGAGATCTAATCTAATACCATCCATTTCAACATAATCAAATTCTTCCATAAGTGGGCAGACTGAAAATCTATTTAGTAATCCTTTGTAGACTTCTAGATTCTAACAAAAGCCGTAACTATTTTCCTCCTAGTCTTACAAAGAACTCTTTAAATTGACTTCTATAAATTCCCCTTTGTCTACTACTGGTTGGAAGTTACCACAGACGGTGCTCTGTTTAATTGCTTTTCTTCCATGGCTAAAAAGTAAAGATTTATCGCCGGTAGGCCTAAAATCTACAGGCATTTTTGCTTTCGGAAATAAATTCTTTGATATTTAATTGGTCATATATTTCTAGTAAAATTATTACATAGAGTGTAATTTGAAATACAATCATTGTAATTGTAATCAAAACTGTAAATGTAAGATACAAATTATAATTAGGAGAGGGTATGATATATATTACTGGACTGTTGTCAATCCACACGTGGAAAATAATATATGCAAAACAACATTTCAAGAAAAGACAGGATACAATTCAAATAGATGACGTTCTCTTTAATTTCTCTCAATGTTTCTTGAGAACTTACTCTGTTCATATTTCATTAGATACTGTGATGTGAGTTAGAAGAGAGTGGATGCAAATGAAGACCATGACATGGTTTCTATTTCGAGAGATTTATACTCGGGCTGGAGAGGTCAAATGTAGATATATGAAAGAGCGTGAAAATAATATATGACTACAAATAATCAAGTGTTAACCAAGTACTAGAGGTTTAGAAAAGGTGAGATGGAGAAGGTATTATTGACGTCCTTCAATAGTAATAGCTGCACTTCATTAAATGCCTACTAAGTGGCAGGGATTTGATATGCATTATTTCTAAAATAAAAAAAAAGAAGAAGAAGAAGTGATTTGGGCCCAGAATCTCATACACCTAAAATTGTTTCTCTTTCTTAAATTAGAGTCTATTCATTCATCCATCCAAGCATCCGTCTATATACATCCATTTATCCGTACAAGATATGACTAGTTTGCTAATTCTGGAGTCTTATAATTCTGGAGTGTGCTATCACAAAAGTATCTTTCATGAACAGAAGATGGTGCATTTCTAAATCAGCATGAAATACTACACATTAAGAGGAGACAACACCTCAATATCATATAAACATTCTTAAAAGTCTGTTACCGTTCCTGAAAAACAGGGAGCCTTCCTCAGCTTTTAGAATATTCTCTCTTTCCAAACATCTAATCCACACTTCTCTAAAGCAAAGTAGAGACAAAAGCACTTTTAAAGATACTTTTAAAGTGTTCAATTAATTAGCACACATCCACCAAGGTGTGAAAGCACCAATGTCCTCCTACGAGCACAAAGATTTCGCTTCTATTGTGACCACAAAGAGAAATGCCATGAAATAGCAGTGTCCTAAAGTAATCACTTCACCACTCAGGGACTCTTCGCTGGTGTATAAAGTGAACAAGTTATGAGAGAATAGTGGAATTGACCTGTGCTCCTTGAAGCTCCCTTAGGGACCATTGGTGGGTGTAGACACCTGCTACCCCATGTCCCCTCTCGCATCAATCAGCGTGGCTCTGTTTTAATCTTATTTATTTATTTGACATTCTAGAAGATTTCATTTGTGCAAAGCAATCTTCAGCTTAAAAAGACTTTGGGAACCACCAAGTCTTTCTAAAGTTCCATATAGCTGGCTAGTTCTCCAGAGCTGTGAAAGTGCACGACAGTAACAGTGATTCACAATTAACTTGATTTTTCTGTCACATAGTAGAGAAGTGTAGATTAGAAGAGCTGGAATTGTTTACAAGATAAAGTACCCTCCAGGCTAATTGGTTCTAATTATAGAAGGGCTTCAATTAGAGAATGCTGCTAATTAGCTGTGAACACATGGTGTTAAAACAAAAGCTTGTGTATACTGTTCTTTTTTGTGGGTAGTCAGTGAAGGGAATGTGGTTTCTTTGCCAATTGGAAGTCTCCCAGTCTTACATTCCATATTGGATGATGAAAAATATATTATCTTAGATGATTTGTTACTTAAATAACTATTAATGATTAAAGGGTAAACTTCTCATCAACAATAGCAAAAACCTCATTTTAGAATATTCAGATCTAACCCACATGAGAGGCTTATGTCAATTTCCCATATATAACAATCACATATTTTGCCTGGATTTCTATTTGCTTATATAAATGACTTTCATTTACAGTTTGGATTCTCACGAACAAACTATTTATGTCACAACCATGTGATGAATATTTTACTATTTGAATTTTAAAATGAATTTTGACAACAAACTAGCCCAATTCCTGGAGCATTCTCATTATAACATAGCAGAAGCATACTCCCAAGAGCTTTGAATGTATGTTTTAGTTCATTTAAAGAGAGTGTTATCTATTTATCCATCCATCCATCCATCCTTTTACCAGACTTTGCCCCTGGAAAATAGATAATTATATTTTAAAATATTTTTTTTCTATAACAATAACACAGATTCATTTGTTCATTCACTTACTGGTGCAGAGTTTCCATTTGGTCCTCTTGATCTAACCATTCTCCCTAGGACTTCCACACCATCTGACGTGATATTAGCTGACGCATTTATTGCCTTCTCACCCACTTGCTTGCAGTCAATAACCACTTTAGCCAAAGTCTTGTTGACAATAATGTGCAGCTGGGTAAAAGTAAAAATGTTTTAGGAGGTAAGAAACAAGAAGAAATATCAACCAACTTTACATAATTGCATGATTCATCACTAAAAAGTATGAAAGAGAAGGGATTCTGTCACTATGTATTTTGCTAGAGGAAAAAGGTTCTATTTTTACCATCTGCATGATTGTCCAACATTCAGGCATTATCTCTATTTTTATTTAGTTAATACTTTTTTAAAATGATTTTGAAAGGATTCACTTTTTAAAATCTAGCCTTCCTCTAAAGCAGCAACATTTCGACGTCACAGAATTGTTGTACTAGTTGTGCCTTTCTGAATGCACCTTAAAATAAACATGAAAACATTAAAACTAAAAAATGCTGATTTACCAGCAAAAGTTATCTCAGGTACTACCAGTAGTTGGCAAACCTCACTTTGAAAACATTTGTTTAATTTCGGGTGAGGAGAGGAGATCTAGAATCTGAAGGGCAAGGAGGAAGGCTTTCTGGTCACTTCAGGTCCAAATGAAATAAAGTCCTTTGGCTTGATGTATGTGGTTTTCTGAAACTGAAATCTCTAGAATCTTAAGGTCCATGGTAATATATTCAGGCGTCTACACATTCTTTGTGAGGAGTCGTAAAAATTTATCTTATCATGTACGTAACAGTCAAAAGTAGGGGCTGGCCTGGTGGAGTAGTGGTTAAGTTCACACACTCAGCTTTGGTGGCCCAGGGTTCACAGGTTCAGGTCCCGGGCATGGACCTAGCACTGTGCATCCAGCCATGCTGTGGCAGCATCCCACATAAAATAGAGGAAGATTAGCACAGATTTTAGCTCAGCGACAATCATCCTCAAGCAAAAAGAGAAAGATTGGCAACAGATGTTAGCTCAGAGCCACTCTTACACACACACATACACAGTAAATATATGCTCGATGAATTGCTTTGTAAGCCAGTTCTGCCATGAAATTTCAGTGCTTATATATGCATTTCAGTTTATGATGGCGCTTGCCTCATGAGTACTACCTGTTTGCAGCAGATTACTTGTTTAGTGAGCTAAAAGAGTGAAATTAATAGGCAAATAATGATTTCACATCAAGTAAAAGCCAAAAGTTACAAATAGCTGCATAATGGAAGGTATCATGGTAGTTCAAAGAGAAAAAATATTAGGCAATGTTCATGGTTATAAGACACACGGTTCCAGCTGCTAGGACTGTATTTGTATTGTGAGCAGAGGTTGAATGTCACCGAAATAATGTCATCTTTCGTATTAAAATAGTGTTACTTTTAACTTTACTGGTTTTATTTAATCTTCATTTATTTTTGTTTCATTATTGCATAGGAACTGAAAGCATAAGGATTTATACCAATTTTTATTTCATGTTTTATTTAAGTTATATCATGATAAAAAATAATTTAAGTCAACAGTGGAGGCTCTAGAGAATTCTCTTTCCTTCAAAAAGGAGTTAACCATTACTTATCTGGAGAAATACTGCCGGAGTAAATCCCCCACATTACTTGTTTCCTATTAACATTTCTTTTATGATCATTTAGAAGGGTATAATTTGACTCTTGTGTGTTTTTGCACCTTGCAACACTTTTCATCATTAAATTAGAGAAATTTTCATACTGGGTGGTAGACAACTTAGCATATAATATTCATGATTTAGGAACTGTGAGCTTGTAGGGAAATTATTCATATGATTTTTTTAAAAAAAAAAACTTTTGCTGTACAAAATGAGACATTGCAAAGTTTTCAAAAGTATTTTGCTTCTTTGGTTGCTTTTAAGGATTCATTTATATAATGTTAACTTTTTGAAAGAGACCATGGGGCCACGCTTCAAACCCAAAGTGTAAAAAAATAAAGCCAACTAAAAATCAACAATAAATCAAGGTAAAGTGTTTATTCAGTTATAATATAAGTCTATGAACAAATCAAATTCGATCTCTACCGATTGAATTTGCATCAAGATTTTCCATTAATAGATCTATTAATGAAGTAGTTTGTTACATGATAAGCTTTTCTTTTTTGTTTGTTTTGTTGTTTGGCTACTTTAACACTTTGCAAAGTAGAGAAAGGTTTTTCTTCATATAACTTTAAAAAACTTGAAGGCTTATAAATTTGCAACCTATTTTTAATGCACCTGACTTATATGTCTTTGAATTCTTCTCAAAGGTAAAGACAAGTAAAGCTTAAGGTTTACCTAAGGCTCACAAAGGATTCTTTCAAATGAGAATTACAAGTTCGTGCCTATAGCACAGGCTCAGGTGGCAAATTTTTTTAACATGCATGATATCGCACTTGCTTTTCATCTCCCCTCCAATTTTTCTTGACTACTTTGCAATAGACACTGCCTAATCAAGAAAAGAACTGCGTCAAGAGGAACTTGGGGAATAAATGACAATAACCCCAAAGAGCTGCTAACGGATCATTTTGAACCACAAATTAATAAATTTCCACCTGCATGTGTTTATGTGTTTTTAAGATACCTTGTACTTCTGGTAGTACAGTGCTATTAAGCCAGAAAAAATAAAATTTTTTTAATGCAACTTTTCTTATGCAGGAAAGAGTACAAATTTTGTTAGATAATTGTTCTTAGGTAGTTATGGTATTTAAAACCCCAGGAAGTAGCAAAGTTGTGTAAGTCAGATGGATTTGACATGTTCTGGGTCAGGAGACAGAAGCCAAGATGAAGACTACAGTGCAACGTCCCTTCCCTCCTCTAAAGGGGTGAGAAGGGCTTGGTTAAGAGGCAAGACTTTTTGCAGCACCACCTGGTAAATGCTCTGCTCTCCTGCAATCTTGGTGTTGCATTCCTTAACAGCCCAGGGGTCAGTGGGGTTATCCGCCAAACATAAAGGAAACAGTGAATATTGGAAGGAAGCGTGTCTACTCCAGCGATCACCAAAACTAAGACTTTCAGAGATGTGAAACATTAAAGGACAGAGTTCACAAGGGCCAGGTTAAAATAAGAACAACTAAAGTCATATTTTACAAAATTCTTCCTCGGGGTAAATTTTATGATCACAGTGATGGGTTGTCCTCATATATAATAAAATATCAGTGCAGTCTATCTTCACATTGTAACATGATTCGGCTAAGTGTGCTTTCATCTCCATTGGTAGCCAGGTTGACCAGCAATCCTTTTTCTACATTACACATAATGTAGTGAATTGATAACTGTCCGTTTGATAATATAGTACCCTCTACTATATTGTTCCTCAAAGTGGGAACCTGGACCACTTCTATCAATATCTCCCAGGGTACTTCCTTAAAATGCACATTTCAGGGTCCCCTCTCAGAACAACCAAATCAGAATCTCTGGCCATTGTTAACAAGCTCCACAGGTAATCCTTACTTCAGTTGCAATTTGAGATCCAAAGCTTGTGGAATTTTCTTTTTATATCTTTCTGCTGCTTTGCCCATAGCAAATAGAATAAAGAATATATGTATCCAAGGCATACTCACCTTATGAAAGCTTCCATAGAAAATTTTCCTAACTTCAGGTCCTTCAAAAGTAGCAGTCTGAAAATCCCCACTGTAGTCATAGTTGAAATATGTTAGGGTTTTCCCACCATCTAATCAAATGAAGAAAAATAAAAACATTTTAGAAAGAATTAAAATGGGTAAATAATTTTTCTAAAATTTAACTCAAGACTGAAAATAATGCATGCATTGTTTTGAGTCTGAGTTTAGAATGAAGCGATGAGTAAGTAAGGAAAGCATCTGTGGTCCTTGGGTTGCCCCAGGCTTTCAGTTGGCCAGATTAACTCATTTAACCATGTGGTGATGATGGAAAGGCAAGGACTCCTACATATATCTTTCTCTGTACTTCCTTGCCTGTGTTCTCATCCCCATCACCCTCTTGAGAGATGGTTGTCTGAAACTGGGAGTAGAGGCAGACAAAAAGGGAGAATGAAGTTAATCAAATCTCAAGAAATAGAAACTAGACTCTTTGCCATATTAACCCACTGGAGCAACCAACTTTCCCAGGACAAGCAACTTACACCATCCCAAAACAGTGATATTCCAATACGTCTTTTATTATGAACAAAGAAACAAACACAACCTTTCTAATCTTGAGTACTTCATGTTTAGAATATTTTATTACAAAAGGAATATTTTATTACAAAAAATAGGAACAGTTTTCTCCCTAATTTATTCCCTAGATTACAATTTAATTCTTCACTTGACTTTGAAAAGGAAAAAGCTAGTCTTAAGCATTTTGAGAGACTTCTTTGTTTTCAAGTCCTGGGTGTATATGGAGTTAGTTACTTACACTCCTTTAATCTACAGCTTTTCCTTAGTTTCAATATCAATGCAAAAAGGGCTCATAGTGTCATATTTAGTTGTTGATTCATTTCCATGTACTGAAAAGTCCTTTCATGAACACTAGTTGGAAATAAGCCTACAATACTTTCCTTACCCAAATGTCTGAGTTAGCACCTAACAATAGCCACCAAATTTTGGCTCCTAGCTTGATTGGAATCCTAAACTAAAAACATATTTAGAAAAGTCAGAGATACTAACCAAAACCTGGATGATTCTCTTAAGTGATCATCATATGTGACACACAAGAGCATGAGTTTAAGAAGCTCCCTTTATTGGTTCCTCCTCAACTTTCTAACCTCCAAACAGTGGAATTTCCCAAGTCTTCACATCTATTCTTTGCTCCTTCTAGACTCACTCTCTAGATGATCTCACCCAGTATCATGGCTTATAGATACCACACATGTACAACTTGCAAATTTATATCTTCATTCTCGAATTTTTACCAAAATATGCTGCTGCCAATCTCACATTTTTTTCTAGGATGTGAAATAAGCATTGCACTTTGGTGATTTATAATAAATATATATTTGGCCATTCAGACAACCAAAATATATTTCTAATATATATTTGGTCTTCATCCATGGTTCCTGGCTCACAGCTTCTAAAACCCTCAGAATTTTCTGTGATAAGAGCAATAAACGTGTCTTTTGTTATGTTAATGAGGTGACTTTTAGAAAGCCCTTATGTAACATAAGGATGGAGGGGTGGCTGCCAGGAGAACAAATCATGTGATTAGAAGGTCGGAACTTTCAGTCCCAACCCCTCCCCCAAACCTTCAGGGAATGGTGAGGGACTGGAAATCAAGTTCAACTGCCAATGGCCAATGAGTTAACCAATCATGTCTATATCATGGAGCCTCCATAAAAACACAAAAGGATGGGGTTCAGAGTTTCCGGGTTGGTGAACACATGGAGATTAGGGACAGTGATGTGCCTGGAAAAGGCATGGAAGCTCTGGGCCCAAGGCTCTGCATCCCTTCCCAGATACTTTGCCTTGTGCATCTCTTCTATCTGGCTGTTCCTAGGTTATATCCTTTTATAATAAACTGACAATCTAGTAAGTAAAATATTTCTCTGAGTTCTGTGAGCCACCCTAAAAAATTAATTGAACTGAGGAGGAGGTTACGGGAACCTCTGACCATAGCCAGTCAATCAAAGGTACAGGTAACAACCTGGACACATGATCTGCATCCTGAGTTGGAGGGGGTCGTTGGAACCTCCAATTTGTAGCCAATTGGTCAGAAGCACAGGTAACAGCCTGGCTCAGTCAGAATTGAATTGAATTTTCAGACACTCTGCTGGTGTCCGAGAATTGCTTGGTGTTGTATGGGAAGCCTTACTTGAACATACATGCTGGAATTGGGTCCAGGAACCCAAAAGAGGCATCTACACTTATCAAATCCATATGCAAAAAATGACTTCTGGTCCCACCCCTCCTACTGCCCCTCCTCCCCTACCATGAAAATTGCTCTTCCTGCAGTCTTCACTATCTTAGTAATTATCTCGCTCCATCTTGCTCACTACTGAATCCCAGAGTCAAGTGCTGGCACACAGCAGGAACTCAAAAAATATTTGTGGGGCTGGCCTGGTGGCATGATGGTTAAGCTCACACACTCCACTTCAGCGGCCCAGGGGTCACAGGTTCAGATCCAGGCTGCAGACCTAGCACGACTCGTCAAGCCATGCTGTGGTAGTATCCCACATAAAGTAGAGGAACATTGGCACAGATGTCAGCTCAGCAACAGTCTTCCTCAAGCAAAAAGAGGAAGATTGGCAACAGACGTTAGCTCAGGGCCAATCTTCCTCACACAAACAAAAATTTGTTGAAACAATGAGTGGATAAATAAATGAATGAACCAATTGCTAGATAGTTCACTGTCGGTATTTACTTGCAGCTTAGGATAAGTGAGTTTCTCTACAAGATACACAAAATAGGCAAGATGGCATGCCACCTATATTACTCATACATGTGTGTGTAAATATTATATAAATAAATATACTTACTATCTAAAATGACTCCAACCAATGGGTCAGAATTTTTATTTAAAATCTCCCAAATGGCAAATGGCTCCTCCGGAGTGTCAGGAAGAATCCGGAATAGAAAACTGATGGTGTAGTCAGAGGGTAATCCTTCTGGATGCAAATACCTGAAAATGAAAAGAAAACAATATTTTCTTACATTCCCCCTCAAAAAGTTATTTATCTGATTATAAAAGCAAACACACCTTCATTATACAAGATTTGGCAAAACAGAAAAGAAAAAAATAACAGATTACCATTAACCCCATATAGACGTGATCACTGTTTCGGTGTGGGGCATTTCCTTCTAGTTTTTTAAAAAATATCTGTAAGTATTTGTCCAATTTATATAATTTTGCACCTTTCTTTTCCTAGCCCTATTTACTACACATTTAATACTTCCTTAAATATTTTTAAAAGCATGATATTTAATGTCTGCACAATCTTTTCTTGTTTAGCTGTTCCGTAATTTATCTAACTGGCCACTTCTGAGTGAACATTTAAAGTAGATTCAAAAGTCTTAGTATTACAGATAACATGTATTTATAGCCCTTTAGCAAAATTTAAGGCATTGTCACTTTCTAGAAACCACACCTTGCAGTTAGCTGCATTTCCGTATGTGCTTCATGCTCTGATGCACCATCCAGGTCTGCCTTCAAGAATTAAGAATCCATTACTCCTGCTGTTGTGGCGATGTCTGTAGACAGTGCTCAGATACCAACTACCTTCAGGACTTGCCTCAGCTGAAGAAAGAGGCCTCCCCCAAGGTCAGGTCAACTTTTTTATGGCACCTCTTTTCAATGACTAGTCTTTGAGAGGATATAAGGACCAGAGCCTCTCGTTCTAATGGAGATAGATCTATTTTCAGAACGCCCGAGTGTGGGTCAGCTGAAGTTTTTATTGAGACTGCTTCACAGCTAGACTATTCTCCTTTGCCCTGTCCTACGTCCTTCCATTCCCCTCCACAAGAGCACATCCTCATCAGCTTCCCTGCACACCACTCTCCACCTCTGGATCTGCTTTCTGGGGAACCCAACCTGCTACAGCATCTCATCTTTCTAACAATTAAGCGGATCACTTACATGCTTTCAAATTTTCTCCTCATGCAACAAATATAACCCTCTACATATATAGGAGACCCACAAGAGTTATTAACTAAATAGATAAATTTGTGAGTATGTGGGAATTTAGCATGGATTTGAAAATGAAAGTTTGACTTACCTGGATAAAAACATTTCATTCATTTACTTATTTACATAATAATTCTTTCATTCATTCAACAAATATTTTTTGAGTGCCTACTGTATGCTAGACATTGTAATAGGCATTTAAGACGCATCAATGAATAAAACTGGTAAATATCCTTGTACAGGCACTTAAATTCTAGCAGGGTGGATTATACAGTATGTTAGAAGATAATAAGTACCACAGAAAAACAAAAAAATGGAGCAGCATTATGAGGATTGGGACTGCTGGAGTGGATTCTCCTGCAATTTTAATCAAAGTCATCAGCACTGGCATCACTCAGGAGGCTCATTGAGAAGCTTAAGTTGGATGACAGGTTCACTGAAAAGGTTGCATTTGAAGGAAAACTCAAAGGCGACAAAGACATCCAGCCAGTGCAAAGACACCAAAGTGGGGTGTGCCCGGTGTGTTTGGAGAACAGGCTGAATGAGACAGAAGGTAAAGTCAAAGAGCTAATAGGTACCCAGAAAAGGCCATTGAAGAGCTTTGACTTTCACTCCAAGGGGAGTGGGGAATCACTGGCAGATTTTGGAGTGTCATGATGTGATTTACATTTCAAAAGAATGGTTCTGACTGCAACTTAGAGAACAGACTCTAAGAAGGCAAGGAGAGCAGCAGGAAGACCAATTAGGAGGCTACTGCAATTACCTAGGAAAGAGACGATGGTGGCCCATATCATGGCCATGGCAGAGGAGGTGGTGAGAAGGCATGACAATAGGATTCCTTGATAGATTGGATGAGGAGCTTGAGAGAAAAAGAGGAGCCAGGATTTTTGCCTGAGAAATTAGTTAGATGTTGTTTTCATTCATTGAGATGGGAAAGGTGAGGTGAAGCTGGTTCTGGAAGGAAGATCAGGGATGTGGTACTGAAATATGAAGTAAGAAACGTCCATTAGATATCCAAGGAGAGATGTCCGGTCAGCAATTGGATATGCAGGTCTAACTTTTGGGAAATAGGTCTGGACTGGAAATATAAATTTAGGAGACCTTGACATAAAGACGGTGCTTAACACTACAATACTGAAAAGATCACTAGGGAGCAGGTACACCCACAGAAAACAAGGAGATCAAGGAGCTAGGCTGCGTTTTTCAAAATGAAGAGGTGGAGGAGAAAAGAGAAGCCAGCACTGAAAAGGAACAGTGGTAACAAGGCAGAAACTCAAGAGAGTGTGTGTCCCAGAAACAGAGGGAGGAGAGTGAATCCAGGGGGAGGAGGTGACTAACTGTCAAACGCTGGTAACAGGTGAGTAAGATACGGACTGGGAACTAATGTTTGGACTTGGCAAGGTGGAGGGCATTGCTGATCGAATGAGCAATTTCAGCAGAGTAGTAGAGGATTTCCCTTTGGCAATTCTCATTTTTGCTAGACATCCAGGAATGATTTTTTAAATGCACATTTTAATATTCATCACTAGACACTGTAAAAAAACCTGCCAAAAGGTAACATCGGATGTTGGTTTTATTTAAAACCACATATATTCTGTAGATCAAAGACATTTACAACAGTTTTCTAGAAAATGAAGCTATACCTATAACAACAAATATTTTAAATTATTAAAAGAGTTCTACTTATTTCAAATAATATTCCCCAAAATGAAGCACAATAAAATAATTTGGATAGTACTGTAATAGGTTAGAATTTAATAAATAATATTTTGGAAGAAGACAGAAAAGCAACTTGTTTGTAAATTGGATGGATGAAGTTAATACTCTATTATGATCTCTCCCACTTTTTCACATACATGTGCACACTACATCAAAATTTGGACACTGAAAATATTTCACATTAAAATACTGAAGGCACTTTGAGACAAAAACAAATGTTGATTTAGGATGTAAAGTAGCACACGACAGCTTGAGAGATGCCCCGTGAAACCAGGAATTCCTAACCTGTAATCTCAAGTACCTCCAGAGCCTGCAGAATTGCTGCAAAAGGCCCCAGGAATCCCTAGGTGCCTCACAGACTATAAAGCAACTAGATCATGTGATTTTGACATAAACCTGAAAATACTCTTCAAGTCTGTAGAGCTGCTGGGTGACTTCTCAAAGATAAAAACCCAAGATAAAAATTCATGGAACTAGCATGAAGTGGGTCAGGGTGTCGGCTCTGGGGCCTGATGGCCAGGTGCAAATCCCAGCATTGTCACTTAAACTAAGTGACCTTACTCAAGTCATTCAGCTTCTTTGTGCTTCAGTTTCATTATTTATAAAATTGAGATAAGAATTGAATCTACTTCGTAGAGTTGTTCAGAGGTTTGAGTGAGTTAATATACAGAAGGCTTTAGAACAATGCCTGTCATACAGTAGTGCTCTGTAAGCATCAATGATCTTTACACATTTTCTCAGTTCAAAAGATATTAAAGTTCAACCAGCATTATGTATGACTGTGATGCTTTCGAACAAAGAAATCTAAACATCATCTTCTCTAAAAGTCATGGAAAATCCTATCAGGAACTATTACAGCATATTTCAAGTTGACATCATTTTCACATTGAGATATAATAAACAAATGATTGGCTTTAATATCTTGCAATGGGAACATACTTGGTTGGCTGGGAAACCAGGGCATCTGTATGAAGGCGGTAACAGGGATAAACATTAAAGGTACCAGGCTCCATGGAAACTCCTTGCACCGATGAAAAATCCTTTTCAACCAAACCAAACAATTCCATCATCTTAAATCCTAAAAAAAACAAAGAGATAGAGAAAAAGAATAAACAGCCACTTCTGGATTTTAAATTTCAAGATTAGTTTATTAATGATTAAAAAAGAAAATCTGACCCCCAAATGGGAGTTATTTAATATATTTGTATTTGGAAAAATTGTGATAATGCATACCTGCAATATCAGTGCCATCTTTGTGCACCAGTGGGCAGGCTGGAAAAGAAAACACACAATACAAAATCCTAATTTAGAGATTTTCCAAACATATTCTTTCCCTGTCCTGAGAGCAGGAAGCTAACGTAATCTTTCCGGAAGTCAGGTGTGGAGGGGATCCAAAGCAGATGTGGCTATGGTCTTCAGTGGATTCCTAAAGATTCAAATGCTCTTACATCTATTAAAACCAAAGGACCACAGCTTCCTTCTCCTCTCCTGGGTCTATTAAAATCTATGGCGGTCACTTGAGAGCACTTGTTGGGAGAGGTCTCACTTCTAATGTCTTACCCTGAGGAGTAGTCTTAATACATTTTTGAAAACTACTTGCTACAACTACTGAAGCAGAGTTGTTTGAAACAGAGACTCTCCTCTCATTAGGGAAAGTCTTTATCCACCTAAAACTCTAAACTAGGGAGAGGGGAGGTTTACTTCCACGCTTAAAACCATAAAACTTAACGTCTGCTTAACAAACAGCTCTGCAAGTCAATATTCTTTCCTCAGATCAAGCTGGGACTCACTATTTAATCAGTATTAATATTTCAGCCTTTAAGCAACATGAGTAAGTACAAATTCCAAAGAACTAACTTGCTGATGCAGTTTCACAGACAAAAGTAATCAACTCATCTTCAATTTTCTTAAAGGCGTCAAAGTCATCAACAAAGAAGACATGGCGGGCGCTGGGCTTGCTGCCAATGCTAACCAACTCCGAGTAATCTGCATCAGCCACACCAACAGCAAAAATGCTGTAGCCTGTAGGAGAATGGGGGAACAGATGTCTGAGTACTCAAACTGCACAAAATGCAAACAATGCAATATAAGACATGTCCAAATGTTTAAAATATGTTTATTAACGAGAGCTAGTGGGGGTGGATAATTTAGTCTTTATAGTTCGTCAGAATTCTGCATGCACATATTTATATGATAGTTATTCCATCATCCCCTAAAAAAAATTTTCCATTTTAAGGAAACTCAAGAAGGTCAAGGCCCCAATTACTGCTTGAGATAAAATGGTTGCCATTTGAGTAACGTCTTTACGTCTGCCTATTTTTAATAATTATTTTAAGATTTATGGGATGAAGTGTAGTTGAAACAGAGAAACTTTATCTGTTTGTTTTTTTTCAGATGTAGAAACTGAGATAAGTATTAATAGGTTTAGCAGCCTGAGGTGGGCCATGATTCAATGCTTGGTAAATAAATATTAAACTACGCTTTGCCAGGCATATCTTATAGAATGTAATCTTCACAACAGTCCTATGAGAATTTCTTTTTCACAGATGAGGAGGCTGAGGGTGTCTGTGATCAGGTTCCCTCCCTGGCCCTTTATAATGGTTGTTTTCATAGTATTCCCCTTATTGCTAAAGTTTCTCATACAGCCATCCTGTATGTAATAAAAGGATTAGAGAAAACACAGCAAAATAATAGATTCGTAACCTGGAAAGTATTTTTAAAATCACATTGTCCAGTTAATATAAAGAAAAATTTGCAGACGTTTAAGTCATGCTGATGTAGCCTATAAATTTGTGTTCAGAAAACAACAACGCTAACGTTATTATTGGTAGCCGCTATTTTTTATCTATGTAAAACTTACCATCAGACTGCATCTCCTTGGAGATTTTGTTCACATCATCTTGTGATCTTCCATCAGTTATAACCACGATGACCTTTGGGATGCCCCTTCTGGTACCTGACTCTTCAGTGAACAAGGTATCTCGGACATGCTTAATTGCTTTTCCTGAAACAAAGGAAGGTAATGGTTCAATTGTATTCCCTCTCATTTTTTTCCTGGTGTTTTTAAAAAAATTATTTTACTGAGGTCATATTGGTCAATAACATTGAATAATTCCATGTGTACATTACTATATTTCAGCTTCTGTATAGACTGAGTGTTCACCACCAATAGTCTAGTTTTTATTTGTCACCATACATATGTGCCCATTTACCCCTTTCACCCTCCCCTCACCCCCTTCCCCTCTAGTAAACACATCGCTAATTATTAGGCAATACAAATCAAAACTACAATGAGACATGACTTCACACATCTCAGAATAGCTTTATTATTAAAAAGACAAGAGGGGCTGGCCCCGTGGCCGAGTGGTTAAGTTCACGCGCTCCGCTGCAGGCGGCCCAGTGTTTCGTTGGTCCGAATCCTGGGCACGGACATGGCACTGCTCATCAAACCATGCTGAGGCAGCGTCCCACATGCCACAACTAGAAGGACCCACAACGAAGAATATACAACTATGTACTGGGGGGCTTTGGGGAGAAAAAGGAAAAAATAAAATCTAAAAAAAAAAAAAAAGACAAGAAATAACAAGTGTCAGAGAAGATGTGGAGAAAAGGGAACCCTCATATACTGCAGGTAGGAGTGCAAACTGCTGCAGTCACTATGGAAACAGTATGAGATTTCTCAAAAAATTAAAAATAGAAATACCTCCCATTTTTGTTTTTCTTGGGAAAGAAGGGTAGGAACAAAGTTCTTAAATCAATGAAAAATATTAAAAATCTGTATTACTATGCTTCATAAAAATCATTTCAGTAATTACCAATAATTAATTACTTTGGGTCTTAACTGGGCTTTTTTTTAGCCTTACCTGTTTTTGTATTCCCTCCTTTGTATGAAATATGTTTAATTGCATCAAGAAGAGTCTCTTTGTTTTTGTAAGCATCCAGTTTAAATTCTGTTCTGGGGTCATCGGTGAACTGAACGATTGCAACCTGGAGAGAGAAGGTATATTTGTTTTTACATGTATGTGGACTTCCTCCAGGCCAGATAGCCCACACAATAGCACGATTACACCTACAATCTTAATTTATTTTTTAACTCAGTCCTCAATTTCCTGAGTTTAAAATTTCACACAAGTCATATACTAAATCTGACGACACAGTCAACAGCATTTTTTCTCTAAGCACTTTTCAGGAAGTAGTTTATTTTAAAAATCTCTCTCTAAAGCACGTAGGCCTTTTGCCATCTCCTTGGATTGATGGAAAAATGGCAGCCTAGGCTTTGTAACTTGACAAAGGTCAGAGAATCAGAGTTACATTCTTTACAGAGATTCGTCATGAGGCAAAACTATGAAGTAACTACTACTATTCCACCATTCCACAGGCGAGGAAACCGAGGCACATAAAGTCAAGTAACTTGCACAAGATCACAAGAGACGTCATTGGCAGAACCGACAGTTGAAGCTAGGTGTATTCTACTTCAAAATCTGTGTTCTTAACCACTACAATACAACTTTCCTGGCTTCATTTCCTACAATCTGCATTCATTTCGGTGGAACTTTGGGGCCATTTTTAATTTATTGTTTTAGGTTTATTTTTCAGAACTATGATGGAGGGAGTAAACATAGCATCTTCAGAGTACTGTCTTTGATTTTGTGAGCCTTCAACTGCTACCAGTTTATCAAGGTCTATTGCAGTTGTCACCATCTTTAGGAAAACTCCCCTGATTCCTTTATTCAAAACAAATTTCTTCCTCCCTGAAATACCTCAGCACTTCATCTACTCTTCTGTTATGGTACATCCAAGTTTTCTCAACTGTTCCTCTAAAATATATTCCAAATCTGTGCATTTCAGCACACCTCATTGCTACCACCCTGGCCCAGGCCTCTATCATCTCTATGCTGGACCTCGAGAGCAGCATCCTAACTAGTTTCTCGACTTCAACTCTTACCCTTATTAGTATTCCTGCTCCACAAAGCAGTCAGAATGATTTTTTTTAAAAAAAGCACATCAGATCTTCTCTCCTTAAAACTTTCCAGTGGTGTCCCATTGCATTTATGATGACACCCAACTCCTTCCATGAGTTCATAAGGCTCAAGATGATCGGGCTTTGCCCACTTCTTCCACGTCTTCTCCTCCCACTCACACACTCATCCACTATATTCTAGCCACAAGTTTTAGCATCGCCTCAAAAATCATTTTCACCTTAGGCCCTTTGCACTTACAACTTCCCCTGTCTGGAAATTCTACGCTCAGATCTTCTCTGCATCATTCACATCTCAGTTCAAAAGACACCTCCTCAAAGAGGGCTTTGTTGACCACACAATTTAAAATAAGCTTCAGTGAATTTAAATCACATAACTTTGTTTTCATAGCTCACATCCCTACATTGTGAATTTATTTGTTTGCTTGTTTATATGTCTGTCATCTTCCTCCTCTCTCTGCATTTAAGAATATAAACAACCATGAAATTAAGGACATTATCATATCCATTATGACAGCACCGTAACGGACCACAATAAATCCCCAATAAATATTTGTTGAATGAATAAATTAGTTTTATGGTCTACTTGTTCTATAGTAATTTGTGATCATAATCTCTCTCTTTCAAGATTTTAATGTCCTTGAGGACAGGAAAACTATTGGGTGTATCCTTAAAGGAGATACTCTATCTGAGTATATAAAAGAAACATCTGCTGACATGGCCATTCTAACCCTTTCTTAGTCTGCTGAACTCAATGGTTTTTATGGATTACGTCTTCTCAAGCCCTATGAGGCATCAGTAAGCTGCTTCTCAACCCAGACTTGTCTATCCTTTCATCTGGGCTTGGATCCGATCATTATAGTTCTTTACCCATATCCCATGACAAGTAGCCATAATAACAGCTTGGGATAATTTTTTGATGCACAGAATGAATGAACAATTGATATGTTAGCCTTACCTGAGTTCCATCTGCACCAATCTTGTTCAGGGCTCCAACAGTGCTATACAGAAAGTTAATGATCTTATTGAAATTTTCATCTCCAATGCTCCAGGATCCATCCACCATAAACACCAGGTCTGCCTTGGCAGCTTTACATACTGAAGACCAAGAACGAATTGTGAATCAGAGATAAGAGGAAAACATAGCAGTTGTCAAACCAACGAAGCAGATGATGGTTTTCCTCTGACCTCTTCCCCAAAGGAAAGATGTAAATCATACTCCAAGCTCTTACTCATTCTGCTTCCCGACCATGATTTCTCTGCTATACTCAAGGTTTCTACTCATGACTAAGAAGCTTCTATGGAACATGTCGAACTAGAGAAGAAAAAGATCCACCAATCTCAGCCCCAAAGAATAGAAATAAGAGAATGGAAAAATGTGGAACTAAAGTGATTTAGGGACTGAAGCTTCAGCAAACACTCTGGAGTGCCTACTGATGAGAAGGAAGTCCAAGCTATCGCTCTCAGCACCCTGTCCTCTGCTTATTGAGTTAGTAACTTCAGAGAGATTCAACTTCAGAAGGAAGGCATGTGACACAGTGGAAGCAGGTTAATCTACAACTTGATATGCATTTGGGCTGAGGCCATAAAGCAAACTTTAATTCTAGCCTTGCTCAAAAATTCTGTCTATGTTCCTCTGCCATCCACTGATACGTGTCAAGAAATGCACACTAATGCTAGCCCAGGGAAACTATTATCAGTAGGTATCACTGATATCAACACTAACAAACAAGCAGAAACCTGCTCTACTGAAAGCATTTTTTTCATAGTCCTTTGTCATGTATCATACTCATGTATCATGTATCATGGTGTCATAGGCTGTTTCAGATTATTTGTGCTTCTCTCCCCTCAGTAGGGTAGATCATTGTGGTTGACTCTGTTTTATGATGAAACAAAGAATTTGCTCTTCAATAATCTGAATCTTTTAATCTCAGGCCAGTTGCACACAAATATTCTATGAGATAATGTGTTTTTCTTCTTTCTTTAGAAAAAAACCCCGGTTTTATTTTAAGTACAATGTTATTCCCTTAAAGCTATTTATAATGTAAGCTAAACATCTCCAAGTGAGGTAATACTCCAGGGACAATAAGGATCTGGAGGTTGTTCTCAAGAGTTCTGTGATTATTAAAATTTTATAAATTTATGGTTTGAATTTAAAGCTGAAAGGGATCACAGATCTGCTAATTATAAGCTTAGAAAAGAAAACCTGGTCCTTTGTTTCTAAGGAAAGATGAAATCAAGATTAGGTTTCACCTTCGAAGTGAGAGCAAAATCTATTTGAAAATATACTCAAAATGAAAACTGTCCTTAATAAATCAAAGAAAAAAAGAAAATACATCAAAAAGCATAAAGGAATTACCTCTGGGTTATGAAACTGTGTTTTTAATTTTCTTCTTTGTACGCTTTCCTACTTCTTATGTTTGTTTAATAAATATTCAGTGTTACTTTAATAATAAAATTTATAGGCATTTTTAATTAAATACACTCAGGACAAACAGAACCTAAAATAAATAACGCATTCAAGTTGCAAAAGCCCCTCTGTCTAAAAGTATCATCACAAACACTTCAGGCCCAATGTTTCTACTTTGTCAATCCTTACTCTCACAGACCCTTTGAAATTGCGTGTCTTCCATGAAAATTCACGAATGCTTACTGAATGATACCCACACTCAGCTACAAATAAAAATATTCTGACCTCAGAGCATTCCATAATATCTGTATCAGAAATGTCTCATTAGGAAATTCATCAATTGGGATTCTATTTTCAGTTCTAAGGTGAAAATAATTATGGCTCTTAAGGCTAGAAAAGGCTAGACATGAAGATGGAAGAACAAAGAGTCTGCCATTCCCGATAGAGTAAATAGCACTAAAAGATTCAGGACAACGTGAGACAAATATGGGAAACCTTGAGTTGTACAATTTTGCCATTACCTAACATACTCTGGGAAATGACGCTACAAAGCAGGTTGATCATTGAAGACTTTTCACACTGCTAGGAAGGATGCTGAGTTTTATCAGATTTCCTCATTGCCTCTTTCTTTCCTTGACCCTTACACTCTCCAGCATTTGACTCCACTGACTCTAAGCCTCTGTAAGGCAGGAATGACTTATTTTTCATTGGATCCCTGGTATGTAGCAGGCACTTTAACATGCATGATGAACGGAAGAACTCTTCTAATACAACCCTCCAACTACATGTTCTACCTTCATCTCCCTCTTTCCTCTAGTCCATCCTCCCATCAAGGTCATCTTTCACAAACATAGATTTCCTCAGGTCACCCTCCCTTCATAAAACTTCTCACGGCACACTATTTCCTACAGGATAAAGCCCAAACTCCTTATTCTGGAACACAAATCACTTCATAACTCTGTCTGTACCCTTTTCTCTGTGCCACACTAACGTACTTAGGCTTTCCCAAACACATTATGCATTTAGATCACTCAGTGACTTTGAGTGCTATTCCCTCCATTATTTATCTGCAAAACTCATTCTTCAAAGTGTAGATCAAATTCCTTCTCCTTCTTTAAAGCAAATAACCTGCAGCAGCATTAAATGTTCTCATTTCTGGCCTACCGTAGTATAATCCCGTTTTCTAACTCATATCCTTGACTGGTAATTATCTAGATAAGCACCTATTTCTCTCGCAATATTGAGAATAAGCAGAGGGCAGCAATCATATATTATTATTGTATTCCAAGTGCCGGGCATAAGAGCTTTGAGAATGAAGAGTAGGGTTAATAAATGTTCATTAATGGAATGAAACAAAAATTAACAATCACTACTGTGTTGGGAAGCTATTTAGAAAGTTACCTTAATGGCTCAGGTAAGAGGTGAGAAGAAACTCTTGTGACGAAGATAGAAACAAACAACTGGGAGAGGCATTTCAGAGGTAAGCTGGGAAACTATTATCCTTGCCTACAGAATTACAAACTAGATTCTCACTCACAAATTATGGGACTATTCTTCCTCAATGTAATATTTACTACTCTGATATTTTCAATGAAATAAACATGAAGCAATTCTGTTAGAAAATCTACTCTGTGTATACAGAATCTTTTATTAAATGGATTTTTTTCTCTTTTTCTATTGAATATATTTGACATATAACACTGCATAATTTAAAGTGTACAATGTGTTAATTTGATACATTTATATTTTGTAGTATGGTTATCATTGTAGCGATAATTAGCACCTCTATCACATTACATAATTATAATACAATATTGTTGTCTATATTCATTGTACTGTGCATAAGATCTCTATGTCTTATTTACTGTTCATTGCAAGTTTGTACCCTATCAAGGTTGGATAAGGATTTGTATTAAAGAGAAAATATCTTTTATTCATACCTTGGCTTTTAAATGAAGAAAGAAACAAACAAACAAAACCAACAGAAATCCCAAACCTAAAATCGCATCATTATTGTATTATTCTTTTACCTTCTTTTGCTGGTGGAACGGTAGGAGGAAAAGTAGGTGGTTGAGTAGGAGGGGATTCTGTAAAGAAGAGGAAGAAAGAACATCAATTAGCCATCTCATATGTGGCAAAGAAAGGGGGGGTCATGGAGTAATAATTCTTCAGGGGCATCAATGATTCTGACAATTGTCTTCTTTGAGACTTTAGCGAATTTAATGACCACTATAAATCAGCCACAGTCTGTGAACACTGGCTCCATCCATCCTCCTCTCCCCGCAGCTCAGACTAAAGGCTTGAAATCTCATTTCGCCACAATTCATTTTACCCAGCAGGAATCAATGCAATCAAACTGTCAACTACAAAGTGGTTCTAATGCTGATTTAAGGCAGGAATCCCGCCAACCTATTTCAGATTGGTCTGCGGCTGCTTTCACACATATAATAAACTTCATCTCCCTTCTGCCTAACTAAGGATTGACCATCAATCCTTGTCCAATAGCACTTTGCTCCTTCTCACCCTGCATCCCCAGAACATGGTCCCCGGTGGAATCTGATTCACTCTCTGTTCTGGTCAGTCTGCACCTGGAAAACATTCAGTTCTGAAGACCAAATGGCAAAACATTGGGAAACTACAGTGTGTCTGAATCAGTTCAACTTGGCGATGAGGGATGAGAAGTCTATGTAATATGTGAGGTGAGGTTTGGTTAAAGGACCTGAGGATAGTTACATCAGAGTGGTGACTATCATACAAGCTCACGTGGCAAAGCACCAGGAAGTTATGGAATCATTAGATAAATATTCTAAACATTATTTTCTATGTACTCTTTTCCTTATTCAGGTTTGACACTAAAAATTTCAGAAAAACATAGAAAATTGTTTTTGTTATCCCAGTTTAATATGAGGGAAAGCCCTTGACTAATCACAGCCATTGACAGAGAGGAACATTCAGTCTCTGGAGACAGTGAGAACCAAATAGCTGGAAGGACTTGAGCTCAGGCGGCCTGACTATTTTCAGGAATGTTGCAAAAGGAATTCCTTCACTAGCAGGAAGTTGGGGGAGATGAATTTTAAGGTCTCTCCCAATTCTAAGAGCCAATAAGATAAAATTATTTGAGTAAAATGATTCAATACTTAAAAGAATGAAGTAACTGTATATTATTGATAGGGAAAAATGCTTGAGACTAACTATTACGTGACATGAAGGAAGTCATAGAATGCCATGATATGATTCTATTTGTGAAAACAAAAAGTAAACAAAACTATGGTTCTATTTGTGAAAATAAAAGATAAAAATGTATCTGATATATAGGATATATATTGATATATCTAGATAGATGGATAGATAGATAGATAGACATCTGGTAGTTATATGTCAGGTAGAATCTCTTGAAGGAAACCAAGCTGGTACAAATGGGCATTTCTGGAAAAGGAGAATGGGGAAAGGAGGTTGACAATGCACTTTGTACCCTCTGTTGCCTTATTATGGGTATACATCACTTTTATCTTTTAAAGGCAACCTTTTGAAGCTAACAAGTTTCAAAAGTAAAAAATCTCGATAAATCTTAATAGTAAAATTAGGATTGCAAAACTTTCGTGAAAGCACCATAAAATGCTTCTAAAGCCGGATTTATTTATCTTAAAATCCGTGGAAGCAGTGAGTCATCTTTGTAATTGTATATCTTCTTTAACGAGGAAAATTAAGGCATATCTTAAATTCAGTCAACAAACCAAGAACCAAATCAATGAGAGACCATGGCAAACAGATCGATACATTTGAGCAGAACCTCTTGCCAAAGAACCTCTTGTGTAAGAAATACCACAATGAACTGGTGACCCGTGTTTATATTCTCTACGTGGCATACAGATGGTCCCTGTCTTCAAGTATGTAAGGGGCTGTCACACAGAAGAGGGAGCAGTCTTGATCTGTATTGCTTCAGAAGGTTGAACTAGAGCCAGTTGGGGGAAACAACAAGACGACAGATGTCCTCAACATAAGGAAAATATTTACATCAAACAGAGCCATCTAAATAAACCCTGGGTTGGTAGTTAACAGTTGCGGGGTTAAGGTTAGGGGAATTTGAAGTAGACCAGGGGTCCCAAACTCAAATATTTTTAGAGGTCAGGCAAGTAGCGAATACAAGCAAACATTAAGGACTAGCCTAAACATTAAGGACTAGCAAACTTGAGTGCATATATGCTGTCTAAAAGAGATAGCAGTTACTTGCTTTCAGCAGATTGGCACCATTGTGTGCCATGTGTTGTCAGATCCTTTGAACTTTCGGAAAACAGCTTAAAACTTAAAAAAAAAAAAAAAAAAATTATGGCCCAGAGAAAACACAGCTGACTGTGAGAGCTAACCCCATGGCCATCAGTTTGTGATGGTGATGACAAAATACTTGCTGTGTCTTATGACACAGGTTGAAAAGTTCCTCAGCAGATTCTCTTGGATCTTTACCACCAGCACAGGAGGTAAGAGAGTAGGTATTTAATTTTACTGATGAGCCAAGGAAGCTCAAAGATGTTGAATCTCCCAAAGCCACAATGCTAGAAAGGACTCCACCCAAGCCTGTTTTTCTCTAAATCTTGTGTACTACCAGGCCCCTAATAACTTCAAAATTATACGATCCTCTATCTATAAAACAGAATTCTAATCAGCAATACAAAGAAACAACCTGCTGATAATTCTACAACATGAATAAACCTTGAAAACATATGCTAAGTGAAAGCCGCCAAATGCAAAAGACTATGTATCGCATATTTCTATCTATAGGAAATGTCCAGAAAAGGCAAATAAACGTACAAGGAAAGAAAGCAAATTGCCTAGGGCTGAAGATGAGACAGGAGATTGACTGTGAATGGGTCTGAAAGATCTCTGTGGGTTGATGGAAATGTTCTAAAATTGGACTGTAGTGATGGCTGCACAACTCTTTAAATGTACTACAAATCGTTGAATTGTACACTGAAAATGAGCGAAGCTTATGATAGATAAATTATACATCAGAAACACATGTATACTATAAAATGTCTAATAGTTCAGTGTTATGAAATAAAGTCTTTGTATTAGAAAAAAACTAGATGATTCCATTTATGACAATTTGACTTTCTGTTTTGGAAGGTCACACATTGACAATGATTTCTTCTGCAGGGGCCACATCAACTGAAAGACCTATACATAGACAGTAGAACTTTCTAAATGTCAGATACATGATAGAGGGGCTACCAAGAAAGCCCATTGCCCACTACCCATTAAGACACAAATCCTCAAGGATTTTGAGTTTAAGTTCGGGATATCGAGTTAAGCACACAAATGTCCCCCAGAATTCACTATAATTCAAACCATTCTAATGTTTGTGGCCTTTAGGTCAGGAATCCTTGATTAAAAGCCATTCCAAGAAGTTGACACCCTCCTTGCTCTTTAGAACATGTAAAAAGTGCTTTGTTTTAATTTTGTACTTTGCCTTTCCCTTCAGTGCATCAGATCTGCAGCCAACTTGGAAAAATTGCAAGAGACTCTTAAGTAGGCAATAAGTCTAGGGTCAGCCAGTTGGAACATCTTGGCTCCATTCCCACTCTCATGGCTGTGGTAGTACGCCATTGTTTTAATGTCAGAACCCGGTCCTTAAACTTCATTTCACATTCCGCATACCACAAAGGTTCCTTATGGATATAGATCACAATATAGATCATTGTTTAGAGCGCTATGCCATCATGTGGCCTTATAGTCCCCTGGGAAACACATGGAAGCTGGAAAAAACCATATAACTGACATTAATGGGCCACATGCAGTGAATTCTGTGACTTATCAGGAATTACAGATATTCCTGGGCAGCAATAGCTAATATTTTTCTAAATGGAATGAGGTTTTTGAACTGAAAGAGGATGTCTAAAATACTGTTTGCTCATGGAGCTGGGGATCAGGAGAGAGCACACTCGACTTACGTGTTTTTTCCATTATGCTCACACTAGGTCCCTCGATCTCCTGGAGCTTTGTATAAACACTGATTTTATATTCTGAATCAGGCTGAAGTCCGTAGAAGCAATGCCTGGTTGTCCCTCCACCCACAATGGTTTCTTGCTTTTTTGTATCTATAATAAAAACAAAACAAAACATATACATATGTTATTTTTAGAAACAGCCATCAGTAGATGATTGGCTTCTGAAATGCTGAATATGCATGGCCTAATCAGATAATTCCCGAATGAATCATATTAGTTTGAGGCATTGTATCTTTTTCTAAAGAATTAAGACAGCCATTGATATTTTTATAATTGAAAATCACACTTTATACGTTCAAAATGTGACTTCACTGCTAAAAGACTCCTGAGATGAGCCCTCTAATGAATGGAGAATTATTAATGTATATAATTATATGTAAACATCTTAATTGATCTTTTGGACAGGTGTGGAGGCACGTATATTCATTTTTTTAATAATCAGAATTCCCTTTTATTTAACATGATTCTCTGGAATACAGTCAACCAGTTACAAATTGACATAAAAAGATACATTCTTTTGGTCCCATACAACTTATTACCAGGCAACAGGATGCCCTTCTTGGCTGTGGTCTGAAGATATAGGTATAGAGTTAGAAACTGTAGGGTTCTGGGCAGTTCTTATGCCTGTGGGCCAAGAGGGGCTTCCAGGGTGTCAGAAGCTTCCTCCATGGGTGCAGACTACCTAATTTCCCAGCTCTCAGGCTTGATTCTTAACTGATGCCCATGATTCTTTCAGTTGCAAAGGAGACTCCTAGGGAGTTCAGAGGAGGCTTTTCAAACTCCCTCGATCCACTTCAAAAATCTTTTCCTATTCTTTTAAAATCATAATGTGAGGAAATCGGACATGGTGCTTAAGTGCTTAGGGCCATACATGCTGGAGAACTCAGCCTACTGACTCTTGCTTCCAAAGTTCTTTTTGTTCTACCGCGGAGACATGCCATATATAGCCATTTCCACATAGCACCTTTTCTGCCGTGTCTCCACCACGACAGAGGCACAAAGAACTTGGCAGACCTGAGTAACTGTTGGCTCCTTTCTTCATGCCCACATCCACAGCAAAACTGCTGTGCTATTCTGGAGCAATTAGCACTGGTCCTTTGGTCTGGAGTCTGGGGAAACTGGATTAATTATATTCATCATTTCCTGAGGGCCTACCACGTGCCAGGTTCTGTGTTCGGTATTTAACGATAACAATAACAACAAAGATAATTACAGCCAACATTTAATGAGCACTTATCTTGTGCCAGGAACTATTCTAAGGATTTTATATTTATTAACTCATTTGATCTTTATAATATTTATAATTATAAAGACAAGGAACCAAAAGCCAGAACAGTTAGTAACTTAACAAAGTCCACATGCTAAGTAGCAGAATTGAAATTTAAATCAGAACTCTAGAGCGCAGTCTCAGAGGATGCTGGCTTAATTTCCATGAATAGATCATAAAATGATATAAATGAACTGTATGGTTTTTCAAAGTGAAACAGTTTGAGAGCTGCCGGGTCCATATGAAATAAGCAAATATGACAGCTTGTGGGGATCAGATTAAGGACCCCTTACGGCTCAGGGCTATATCACCCCTTTGGACATGGCTGCCTGCCTTGATGGCTTTCATTACTAAAGAGTTTCAAATGGGTTTTCTTCATAGGCATAGCATGTTTATTTTTTTTTTTACCACATGGATAATTGGGTAAAAGGAAGAACCACTGCTACCACGAAAAGAACAGTTATACAAATTTCCCTCTAGATTGACCTTCATCTGATCCATAAGTTGCATCCATCTAGTCAAAGCCTTATATAGCTTTATTTCCAGGAATTTAAAAACCAGTGTTAAAAAACTGCATTGATTAAATACCTTACACATATTATTTAGTGGTTAAAAAGAACTCTTTCAAAATGTTATTTGCAGTTTATTAAATGTAAACAAAATATGGAAAACATAAAAACAGACCAGTTGCTTTTTTAAGTATGAAATGCAAAACTGTTAAATAGTGATTATTGTCTATTTTGAAAGTATAATACCTATTAAATTTCAATCTATATTTTAATATATATAGGAACAAAACATATATATTACAATATACATATATCAGAACAAACATGACTTATATCATTTAAAATTTTGTTAATGACTAAATCCTGATTTTAAAAATATAAAGAAATTAAAGCCATTTAGTAAATGGAATTTGAAATTTATTTTTATAATTATGAATATTAAAGAGTTTCAAAAGTGAACTTTATCATATAATCTTTAGTAATATACTGGTTCAGAATGAATTAAGGTCTACCTCAATAATTTCTTTATCATATGTTTTACATAATGATGAAATAAATTCTTAAGGTGTTTCTGAGACTATATATTGCTGTGAAAGGAGTTCGATAGTAAGAAAATGTTAGTAAACTCTGCGCTCTGCTTTGCTGATGTCCACATTCAGTCTGCGGTTCCCAGGCTCAGTGCTCCACAATAGCTGCTTCTTTCTAACCCTTAACCACAACTTTGGAGCCTCCTGCAAGCTTCTGTGAGCCCCCTGTGATACAAACATTTCCTAAATCCTACATGGATCATATTTACCTATCTTCACAAAAGTTCCCAGGGACTCTCTAGGAATCAACTCTAGAAATGTGCTTTCTGTCATCTCCTATTTCTCATGGGTATCCGTGCACTTTATAGACCCTAGACCCATAGAATATAAATGGGTTTTACTGCTAAAACAAACAAAAAGAATCTACCAATCATTGGAAAACTGGAACAGGCAATGTAAAATTAATGGGAAACAGAGTTGGTTTGATTCCCAATACTAACAAAGAGGGGTTACATGAATGGGGGTGTTTGAATGTTGCTTTTGGCATGTGTGATTCAGATCTGATGGCTTTGCCTTAAAGGAAAATATTTAAACTGATCAAATAATGACTAATTTCCTCAACCCTTTGTGCCAAAAGTAGGGAGTTATTTTATTTTTTTGAATGGGGTAAAAAATTCTGTCTTGTGCATTCATTCTTATGAAGCAAGGCTAAAGCCATTCTCTGGGTTATTATCATGCTGATAAAGATGGCTCCAACGTGACTGACCAAAATGTCCTATGAGTAGTTACTGAGATCGGGAAGCAAAGAATATCCAGGATCCAGGATACTCTGCTGAAATTTTATGATACAAATGCTTCCATTCCCCAGGTTTCTCAAATACCCTGACCCCCCGATTGTAACGTTACTGCTTCAAAAAAGTTTAATCTGGAGAACAGGTTTTCTTTCATGTGACCTTTCTTTTTTGGATCTGGTGTCTGGTAAGGTAGGCTCTCTACTGTCCTGTAATTCTCTCTCTTTGCTAATGGATGATACTGCAAAATTGACATTTTAACACCTAAAGATAAAAGACAAGTTGAGCATCCTTTGAAACTTTTTTAAGGAGGCCACAAAGCAATTCACCAAGTTAGGATTATGGAGGGAATACAGTATTTGGGCCCATGTGGTATATAAATATATGAACTTGAAGGGAAATGCAATACTCAACTTCAGGTGCCAAGTCAACTCAAAAACAGCTGGAGAGAGACAGGACTCTAAAGCATCCACAGACCTAATGGAAACTCTCGTGGGGTTCTGAGTTACCCAAGACCAACCAGAAGTCTCTGACTTTGTTCTGTCCTACAATTAGTCAAAAGCCTACAATTTAATTTGGCAAGTGGATGACTGACTCAAGAGCAGATTTTATTTCGGTCTCCCCTAGAGGACCTTATCCTTCTGGTAATCATTCCTTCTTTTCTTCTTGGCTATAAAAAAATGTCATAATATTTACATGGGTAGAGGACATCTGTTGTTTTTGCCTGTCTTGCACCTAATCCCTCTTTATTTGAATCCAGTCTTCCCCACTCTTGGTCTTTATGATTTGGGAAGGACTGAATAAAAATCCCTTCTCCCCCTGCACATACAGGGGTGGGAGGCAATCAGGTCCAACCAGTCAGTTTATTTCACGCCCTTGAACTCAATGACAGATTTAGGGGCATGTGACCCAAAAGAGGCCAATATGACTCAGTTCCTGGACTTTTGCTGGAATTATTGAGAAAGAGAAGCTCTCTTTTCACTAAGACTGTTAAGTGGAAGCTGGGCGGATGTAATTCTGGATCTGACTGGCACCAACTCACACAATTTAGCAGAGAGGCAGAGAAGAGCAGAGCAGAAGGATGGATTAAGACTTAATCTTGACATTGTTTGAACACCAAGATCCAGATATGCCTGAAGCCAGATACTCTTGAAATTTTCATTATATTAGCCAATAAATTGACCCTTTTGGTTAACTCCCTGTTATCTGCATTTCTGCCGCTTATAAACAAACAAACATTGAATGATACAGCTTGGCTACTTTATTCACAAAAATCTTGGAAATTTGTAGGCATTACCTCGGTAATATCTTCAAAAGAAGTAATTTTAGAGAAACGGAAGCCCAGGGAAGAAAGTTGACCAGCAGTCATGGTTAGAACAGAGACCTCTCCACTGACTTCATCTCAGAATAAAAGTACACATGACCAGACCACGGGGAATATATATACAAAAAGAATTGGAAAAATTACTGGTCAAACACTAGGAATTTTGCAAAGGCATTCAGAAATAGGTCACCCTGGGATAAAGCTTTTCTCCATCACATAGAAGAGTTGGGTCCCATTTTCCTCTAGTGTCTCCTCTGGGGTGGAAGAACTGAAATTTCTCCAGAGACAGCATATATAGCCAACAGGAGATATTATAGAGTTAAAACAGTGGGGGCTCTTGGACTGAACTGTCCGTGGAAGAATGGGCATCTGACCACAAGTCCTTCGAAGGCAGTGATCAGAATGATGATCACATTTCTCTGTAAGATAAAGAAATTCAACCGAATCCTTCCCTACTCCAAAGCAGAAAGACTATTCCTTGACCTCAACTGTATACGTTAAAGTATTTAAACATCTTGCCTACTGCTATCCCCACACTCACTCCCCAGCCCAACACTTCTTTTCGAGGCTGTCAACCAGAATCTGTTGCTGTCCAGTTGGTTAATAACATTCAGTTAGACAACTGAGTGAATGAAATGTAGGCTAAGTGGGCTCATAAATCTCCCGGGTATAAATGTTGATGAAAAATAAATGAAACAACACTTTTGTTCATTCTTGTTTAATTGAGACTACTGAAGCTCAGTTGAAGCTGTTTTTGGCAGCCTGAAAATAACACTGAGGGAGTACAAATTAACTTAGCTTGAAGATAAGAAGGAAACGTAGACTCATTTTTTGTAGCAAAGATCTTGGCTTCAGAAAGAGCTTATTGAGGTTTTAGATTACCAGACCATGTTATCAGACACATCAATCATATCCTCTGATAAGAATCCCAAGGTTATTTTGCAAATATGATAAACTAAAAGCACTTAATAATAAATACTTAGGGATCTAGCTAATTCCACTGAGAAAGCCAGTTTTGATACATCTTTATGTCAATCTACATAATTATAATTTCTATGAAAGACAATGAATATCCCCAGGACCCTATGTCCCTTCATGTCAACTTCTTAATAACATAAAAGGATAAAAGTATTGTGGGGTAGTTTGGGAGTGTGATTTTTATACACAGTATTTTTTTTTTTTTGAGGAACATTAGCCCTGAACTAACATCTGCTGCCAATCCTCCTCTTTTTTGCTGAGGAAGACTGGCCCTGAGCTAACATCGGTGCCCATCTTCCTCTACTTTTTATGTGGGATGCCTACCACAGTACGGCTTGAGAAGCAGTGCATAGGTCCACACCCGGGATCCAAACTGGCGAACCCCAGGCCACCAAAGTGGAACGTGCGAACTTAACCCCTGCACCACCAGGATGGCCCCTATACACAGTATTTTTTTTAAAGATTAAGAATTACCATTAAATATCAACCTTTCTACATTAAAATGTGACTTATCTAGATGTATAAAGATATATGAAATGTAACTCCTCAAGATTTTATAGTTGTTTCTCAAATAACTGCGTATCTTTCATCTAGTTCTGCTGAAGCATCCCATAAGTTATGTTAAATACAACCACAAAGTCCATGTGACTTGTCCTGACTTTCCCTTACTCAATGTTTATTCCAGATTAAAGCCACTCCCACATGTTTAGCCAATGTCCAGCTAGAGGGATCCTTACAGGCTAAAGGGATGACTATACACAGGAAATCAAGGAATTAGCGGCTTAACGTGTCTACGGAGACAATGCCTTGGCTGGCGTTGGCAGGACTCTCCTCTCCTGTTGCTCATACTCTATTCTCATAGTCTCAGGATGTTTCCAAATGCTACCTGCACTCTACTAAACTGTGCTTTCCACTTTCTGGATTGGATCAAAAGTGGGATTTCTGCATTTTGAATGTAGTTATAGCCAGGGATGTAAGACTAAACCCCGTCTTATTCAGACCCAAAAAATTAGCTCCTTCTGCTTTTTAAGATAGGGAAACCAAGATCATTTTTCCAGATAGAAAAATTTTTAACAATTTTATTAGCAAGTTTGAAAGATAAAACAAAAATCCTATGGGATTCTCTGGTGCATCCTATAATCCCCCCAAAATAACAAGACATACCTTTTCTACTGATAATACAAATGTGATTAAAGTAATTTTCATCATTCGGTCTCATCTTCTGAATATTACCCGTGCTGATAACGTGAAAAGAGGATTAACAGTTGCTAGAAACTCACTTTTTGGGAATCGGCCTTTTCTTATTGTTCTCGATACTTTTAATGAAAAAATTTTTTTTTTTTTTTTTTTTTAAAAGATTTTATTATTTCCTTTTTCTCCCCAAAGCCCCCCCGGTACATAGTTGTGTATTCTTCGTTGTGGGTCCTTCTAGTTGTGGCATGTGGGACGCTGCCTCAGCGTGGTCTGATGAGCAGTGCCATGTCCGCGCCCAGGATTCGAACTGACGAAACACTGGGCCGCCTGCAGCGGAGCGCGCGAACTTAACCACTCGGCCACGGGGCCAGCCCCAATAAGGAGACATTTTTAATGTTTCAACTTTGAAACACAGTCCTGAGTTGTAGATGTCCTTGAGAACTGTAACGCTGAAGCACCTGTCCACGATGGCATAGATACAGGAGACCATCTCCTGAATGAGGGTTTGTCGGCCACCAATTATCCTCAAAAGTGGAAAGAATCACTAAGAAAAACATTAAAGTCAAACCTAGATCCCCATGGAGTAAATACCAAAATCACGGCACCATATAATTTCAATGTACGTTAGTCCCCCTATTCAGCTCCTCCTACCAGTAGGAGCTACTATTTCCTCGGTGCTTAATGTGTGCAAAGCACTGTCGCGAGTGCTTTACGTGGATTACCCTCAGCTTAATCCTCACAGAATGCCACAAGGTCAGCACTATGGTTATACCCATTAACAGATGAGAAAAAGGCTGTTTGGAGAGGTTAAATAATTGACTTAACCAGCCATTCTGACTCCATATCCTGCGTGATCCATAACACAATACTGCGTCCTCAAGAAGAGGGCTCTTGTTTAACGTTACCTGTATGTTGTCCACAGTGACTTGCACAGAACTAAGTACCTGAGTGCTTGACAAAAACATACGTGATGGGTCGCACTTACCCTGGACGGACTCTATAACGACCCTGTAGGCAGTGGCATGACGCTGCACCTGCCACCGAGCACACAAGCTGGTCATTTGAATCTGGTCTGCTTGGAGATTGGTCACACCCAAAAACACTATAATAAAAGAGAGACATAACTATGTCACACTGCAGATAATGCCACAAATGTCCCCAAGTCTGAAATTAACTTTAACGCAATAAAATTCGAATTCAAATTTCCACCCCCATAGGTGGGAAATCCAACTCACAATAAATTAGTGCACAAAAGATAACTACTTTATGACCTGAAAAAATAGTTGCAAAGCATCATGTATAATATGGTATGTCTGTTATTGGTAAACAAAAAAAGAAATATATATTCACAGGAAAAAGAACAGAAGCAATGAATGATGAAATTATGGGTGATTTTTAATCTTCTCTCTATTTATTGTGGTTTCTAAATATTCCACAATTAATATATAATACTTTTATAATAATAAAATTAAATACAATATGTACTTATCAACCGCTGAAATGTAGCCATGGTTTAAATAAAAGGGAGGAGCAAAGTAGATAAAATGGAAGTTTTACTGAATCAGGAGTCCAGTTTCACAAGGACTGGCCTTCAGAATATGGTTGAGTGAGAATGAATAAATTTTTGAAAATTTAAAAATGAAAGATTTGACACAGAAAAATACTATAAAAAAACACATATTCCTATTAATCTTAGAACACTGTGATATACAAAAATGATTCACATAAAGGTTATTTTTGGAAGCAGTAAAAATATTGTTTCTCCAATACAATAGGGGAGTAAGCCTCCAGTGTTTATCACTTTGATCCAAGCAAAGCAGAAAATTAATAATATTTACTTTCTGTAATGACCTCTGACTTCCATCCATATCATTTTTTCTTACTTCTCCTTTTCTCTTAGATATCTCATAAAATAAAAAATAGCTTAAAATTATTTTCTCAAGATGGTAAAAATAATCTTGTCTAATCACAATTTACATCTTTACATTGTTCCCTTCTGTTAGATCAGAGAGGGAAGATTTTTTTTTTCCTAAGACAAATCAAACAACCCCTCTCTCCCCACAAAAAAAGGAAATCAGTAATGATGTATATAACTGTACTAAATTTAAAAAACACCTTAAAATAGTTTATTTGCCATTGTATTGTATGGGGTTTTATTTTGCCTGGGAGAGAGAAAAGGAATAAGCCCATCTAATTTTTAGTTTAAGAACAGAACATAAAACAATTCAATACTCTCAATCTTTTGAAATTATATTTGTAATACTCAACATATTTATTAAAGGAGAGAAGAGGGATGAAACAGAAGAAAGAGAGAAGCAGATACAGGGGGATAAAAAGAGATAAGAAAGAGCAAGGAGAAGAGAGACCAATAAAAAACTCATAGAGATAGAAGAAGTGGCACAGACAGAAAGGGTGATCACAAGAGGAAAATGAAGATAAACTAGAGAATGAGAGAGGAGATAGAGGGTGGGAAAATGCATGAGAGATTGTAAGATGTTCCTCAGGAAGGAGTGTGGGATTGCTATCCTGGCACAACAGAGGGAAATCACTTGGAATTGATGATAGTGCCCAGAACAGCGTCACTTCGACAGCCAAGTACGAGATCAGAACCACAGGCCAACGGCTTCCTAGATCTGCTGAAGACAGAGACTATTTCTTTTGAGATTGAACTGATTCTGTATCTAGACTTTAAGGTCTCAAGATACTCCATAAATGAGAATTCAGGAAGTGTCCTCTAACAAAAAGGCTGGCTGTGTATAAAATACAGGTGGCCAAATATAGGCGGCTTGGGGTCTGGTTTAGTATTTGCCCCATTCTTGCATAATTCCATTTATCAGATTACTTATTTGATTAGCGATGAGGGTGAGATATGAGCCAGGGGCGCAATGTACACTTATTACGATAATTAATAGTGGTTCTTCCTTGAGTGCTTGCCATATGGTAGGCACTTTTTATACATTATCTTCTTAATCTTCACAGTCAGCCTGTAAATGGTTATCATTATCTTCATTTCAGAGTTGAGAAAAAACTTGGGCTCAGAGAAGTTAAGTAATTTGCTCGAGGCCATAGGTAATAAATAGCAGATTTAAGGCTTATACTTTTGATGACACCGTGATTATCATTCTCAAATGTGGGACACGTAATGTGGATAGCACTCACGATGATTTTAATTGGCACACAGCCAAACCATTTTTATTTCGGTCATTAAAAATACTGGTCTCTGTTTAGAGTAACTATGTGGGTTTTGAAAAGCATTTAAGTGAAAAAAAAAAAAGCTGTCCTAAGTCAATTTAAAGAAATATATTAAACAGATGGTGTGGAAGTATAACAAACATCGGGAGTATGGAACACACGTGCTGGAGTTTGGAAAACCCTGCATTACGACATGGGTGTCTGGGAGTGGGGTATGCCAATGAGAAGTCCCAGATGGTATGCAGACAGCATGCAAATCCTTAAAAGGTAGAGAAGAAAGTCCTTAGAGTGGTGAATGTATCTTTTGTGGATGGCAAGTGTGTGAGTGTGTGTGTGTGTGTGTGTGTGGAAGGGGGAGGGGCAAAGGTTTTGAGAAAAGGCGATCTTCCCCATGGTCCTTTTGACTGGCATTGGCTGTGTCAGGCTACAGGCCGGTTGGAAAATTTCATCTAATTTGAAAAATGCCAACAAACACTTTCCAGAAGGAATTCCTATCTGCCACCACCAAGTCTATTTGAACGCCAGGCTGACGTTCCGCCTGCCAACCAGGGCACTGAATGACAGCCCTGAGTGAGGAGCACACCTTTCTTTCCATGAAACACCATCCAGAAAGGGCAATGCTGAGGAAAAGGGAAACCAACTGCCAAGTTGAAGCAAGGATTGAGTCACAGTGAAAACAAAGCAGCAAAACCACACGTGGGGGTGGAGGCGACAGGACATCAGTCTTACATGTTTTCACCACGCCCGTCAGAGCATCGCTGAAGCCTGAGGCCTGGGAGGCAAATATTTTCACATTGTAGTCCATTCCACTGAGGAGGTTGGTGATAAGAATGGTGTTAATGTTAGCTCCCACGAAAGTTTCCAGTGTTGGGCCAGCAACTAAAGGAGAAGAAGTATATTTCAGTTACAACAGAGCATGGAAACATGGAAACACTCTGAAGTGAATTGTACTCAGGCAACTGGTTTTCAGTTGTCCAGGATCATACAGAAGGCCAACAGCAGAGCTGGCTTTGAATCTAGCCCCATCTAGCTCTAAGGCTTACATACCTGACTACCATGCTAGGGCTCTTTTTAGAAATCGAATTCTTTTCTCAAATGTAGTTCTTTCCCTAGCATTTACTCAAATAAACTGGTCCACCTCACAATCTACCATCCACCATAGTATGAGGCCTTCACAGTGGAACTACCATGTTGCCGTAGGCTTTGGGGCACTTGCTAAACTGAAGAATTCATTCTCAATTTCCCCTTCTCAGACACCCGGCTTTGTCTCCAGTGGGCATGCAAGTGGCAGTAGCAGCAAATTTTATCAAAGACACTATGCCATATCCTGCCACATGGGAGGCCAGCATATCCGTTATCCCATTGGTTCTATTCACTCCTCTTATGATTTTTAAGACCAGACAGAGGACACTCTTATTCCAAAGCCCTTGACCAAACTGGCTTCTTTAGGCCTTTACATTTTTACCTCTGTTTCAACCCACTGGAGTCTTTGATTTAGTATTAAAAACATTCTTTGCTAAGTCCTTTACAAATTTATTTACCATCTGCTTCTTCCCATACGTGCTCATTCTTTAAGAACTTTGAGTTAGGTACAAGTTCCTAAAATACTCATTTCTTTACTCCAGATCCTCGCTTCCAACAATGAATTTATATATATTTACGTATTTCTGTATGTCTGTGTATCTCAGTAGCAATTTTCCCATGCCCCAAACTCTCAATGCAAATGACCACATAACATTCTTCCACCTGACCTAGAACAGGGTTTCTCAACCACAGCACTATTGACATTTTGGGCTGGATAATTCTTTATTCTGCAGCTGTGCGGGGGAGGTACTGTGACTTAGAGGGTGCTTAACAGTACCTGCTAGATGCCCACGGCAACCCCCTACCTCCCAAGTTGTGACAATCCAAAATATCTTTGTTTGGCAGCAAACGGCACCCACTGAGAGCCACTGGCTTAAAAGAAAACTATTTTCTCTCAGAAAATCTGACAAATATTTATAAAATGGTCCAAAGAACAAATTCAGGAAGGCTGTTTCGTGAATTAACATGTGCCTCAGGCCTAAAGAAAAGAAACAAAAAAAACTGATACTGGATCCCAAGGAATCCGTCTCGAGGAGGCTAGTGCATCCATGCTATATTCTTGCTATTTCATTTTCATGGTTCATAGGGATGTTTGTGCGGAGAAATTGGGGGTGGGGTACTGTAGTTATAAGAACTCGATGACAAAACAATAGAAAAGGCTGAAAAGTGATACAGAGGCAAGAACAACATCTCAGATGACAGATGGACACTAATGGAGTTTTGAGGGCAGAAAAAATTTTTTAGTGGCCCAAAGAATGTTTTTTAAATTTTCCTGTCAAATCAAGAAAAATAACTGAAGAACCCCTTTCAGCTGAACAACCAGAGTACTGAAGGCCCAGATCCAGAAAACTGAAAAGACTCTTATCATATTTATTTTTAGTCTCCTGTTTAACCTTCATGAAAGTGTTGGGAGATGATGCCATAACAGGTGAAGGGGCAGACGGTTTCATCTCAAGGCATATGGAGCAAGGGTACAATCACCCCTACTTGGGCCATTCTCCTGTCTTCAGGATATAATGACATGGGAGGTAAGAAGAGAGGGGTCTCTTATCAAGGTGGCTAAGAGGCTGATGGAAAAGGCTTTTCCTATCATAATCTTAGGGTTTGATGAATTTTATTCTCCAACATAGTTTCCAAAATGAGGAGACTTGAGAAGTTGATAAATGGACTTTTTCCAACTAATCCAAGAAGTAAGAGGTAGAAGAGGGATTAGAAATGAGAGATTCTGAATCATTAGAGCTACACATACCCATTGAGCCATAGAAACTTCCCATTTCTATGGAATCAAGGTTTCCTCGGGCTGGTTCCTTGTCTGGGCTGCGCATAGGTCAGGTGTATACCAAGTACATATTCTGCCCCTTAACGTGCCCAGTCTTTTTCCAGGTGGGGTCATAACTTCATCATTCTGATAATAGCTATCCTAGCACTGGCCCTACTCGAAAAGCTTTATTTTATAACAGGTAAGAGGCTCTTCTCACCTCTTAAAACCAAAGATAAAAGCAAAAATAGAAAGACAAAACAAAAATAACTTATCTTAGAAGACATTTTAGACGCCTAATCATGGTAGCAATATTTTTTAAAAGGCGTTACTTACCACTCACGGGTTTGTAGACAATTCTATAGCCCTTTACAGGGGAAGACGGGGGATCCCATGAAATGCGCAACCTGTTATACCATTCTTCTGAGACCCGTAAGTTTTGGGGCCCAGAGGGTGGCACTGAGGAAGAAAGAAAAGGAAAAACGGGTTTAGGGTGGTGGTCATCCTCACCCCTACACTGTTGGCAACAGCATCGAAGATGTCTTCCCACCTTCTTCTTCACCTTCTTCCCGAAGGGGAGAAGTCTTTGAGAATCTGTGGCTGTTGTAAATACTAAATATATAGACAATAATTGCTCTGAAGATCTGAAGTTCATTCAATGTCATTGTTTTCTTCATCTAATTTTAAGTGAAACTGAATTGAAGAGTGTTTATTAAAAATTTCTGTCTACACGCCGCTCTGTGCCATTATCAAGTATGTATGTACGGCAATATCGTGGGTGACGGTCACACAATGGTAATGATGGTAATTCTGGAAGGGAAGATTCTGATGATTTTCTTTTTTGCTTTCATCTTTATATGGCCTATATTGTTTAAAATTTTATATTAGCATTTATCAATTTTTTATGCAAACATTAAAGCCATTTATATGGGAAGAACTTTGCAAACTATTGTGCATATTGATGGGTATCATCATTATCATTTCGCTGTCGATAGAATTTAGTGGATGGTCTAAAACAAGTAGACCACCCACTAACACTTTGAAATTATTTTACCATATAGATATAGTGGCGGGGCCTGTGGTAACTTTATGGAACATTAGAGCGTTAAATAATACAGTCCAAAGCAACTCAGAACAGCAGGCTTTACTATGCTTGTTTTAAACCATTCTGGCTTGCTTTTTTTTTTAATGACCTGGATTCAAGACAGACAAGGATGATGTATTTAAAAACACATAGTAGGTGTTCCATGAACCTTAATTTAATACCGCTTGATTTTCTCCTTTGTTGCTGTTTAAGTCTGTAGTTTTCAAACACTTATTTAATAGCAAAATACCAAAATATGCTAGAAATTCCAACGTGTGGCTCAAGTCAAGATGCCAACATTTGGGTAGTGAAGAGCTCGGAGCGCCCCCACTGCTCTGCTCTCCCCTTTCCTTCTCTCCTCCTACAGGACCCCTGAGGAAATGACCGCAGCAACTGTTAGGGCTGATAACACCCTGCGTGATCTTTGGCAAAATGTGCAGGTGTGGTGGGAGTCTGGGTGGAGGCATCATAGCATGGGCATGGCAGGAGGAAGCCATGCCAGCACTGTCAAATAATACCCATTTGCTCAGTTGAGCAGACTCAAGGCTTTAGGCTGCAGATACAGAATTTTAACAACTTGCACACTTACTCAAAAAATCCACACGTAGGTGCCCAGGTACAGAAGTCAGCCTTTGCCACCATTCTGCACCTAATCACACATAACCATTTGGTAACTGTGGTAGATTAAAGATGGGCACAGGTTTTTGACCCTCCTCCGATTGAGTGGTGGGGGGTTTGACCCTCTCGTTAAATCTGGATGGGTTCTATGACCACCTTGACCGCTAGGCTACACCAGAGGCGACGCTGGCCTAGTTCTAAGTATAGCTCTTATCTGTCCTGACGGTTTTCACTTCCGACCTCTTGAAGCTCTTGCTCTTACAGTTCTGAGTCTTCATGGAGGAACTAGGACTATCCTGCTGGAAAGACCACACGGCGGCTCTGAGACCACATGGAGAGAGAGAGGCTCAGCTGAGTCCAGACTTCTAGCTCCCCACCAGCATGCCAGGCAAGTGGGGAAAGCTGTCTTGGACCCTCCAGACCAACCGGGCCACCAGGTGACCGTAATCAATACTTCATGAAACAGGAGAATTTCCCAGCAAGCCTTGCCTAACTTTCTGACCCACAAAATCCTGTGATAGGATAAAATGGTTGCTGGTTTAAGCCTCTAGGTCCTGGGGTAGTCTTCACGCCAGTATAGACAATCACAACAATAGGGAAGACAACTAAGACTTTGTAGCACTCTAACCAGGGGTTTTCCTGCAGACGCCTCACTTGATTACCATGGCCAATCCATCTAAAACAAACATTTTGTGATGCCTCCTCCGTGCCACACCATGCTGTAAGAGCTTGGCACGCAGAAGTGAACAGTACAGATGACGTCGTGGGCTCTCACGATGCTGCTCTCCAGAGATGGGAGACAGACAGTGTACAAATACATGAGTACACAAGAAAATAGAGAGTAAATTGTGCCATGACATGATCAAAGAAAGGTTAATATCGGGGCTGGCCTGGTGGTGTAGTGGTTAAGTTCACATGCTCTGCTTTGGAGGCCTGGGGTTCGCAGGTTCTGATCCTGGGCGTGGACCTACACACCACTCATCAAGCCATGCTGTGGTGGTGTCCCACATAAAATTGAGGAAGATTGGCATAGGTGTTTGCTCAGCAACAATCTTCCTCAAGCAAAAAGAGGAAGATTGACAACAGAAGTTAGCTCAGGGCCAATCTTCCTCACACACACCAAAAAAGGTTAAGATCATAGAAAGTGGGACATACTTTGCATGAGTGGTCAGAAAAGTCTGTGGAGATGAGGTGACATTGAGCTGAGACCAAAATGACAAGAAAAAGCCAGAAATGCAAACATCGTGGAAAGGATATTCCTTATGGAAGGAATAGTTAGTGCGTAGGTCTGAAGGCAGGAATAGGCTTCAAAAGTCCGTTGAAGACAGGAAAGGAGGTATGGCCGGGGGAACTGTTAGGAGGTGAGATCAAAGAGATTGGCAGGGTCTAGGTCAGATAGGGCCTCGTGGGACCATGGGAAGGACGTTGGGTTTTACCCTGAGTACAATAGGAAACAGAGGCATGACGTGAGATAATTTATATTTGGAAACGCTCCTCAGGCTGTTGTGAGGAGAATAAAGGATCCAAGAGTGGAAGTAGGAGGACAAAACAGGAAGCTCAGATACCCATTTTAGTAAGAGAGAGTGTGGCTTGGATCGGGGTGAGCAGCTGGATGAGGAGAAAGTAAACAAGCACGTAGAATGCATTTTGGAGAATCAACAGGACTTGTGATGAATTAGATGCTGGAGGAGTAAGATGTCAGGTTTTTTTTTAAGTCTTAGCTTTTACAGACAAGAAAACTGAAGCCCAGAGCAGTTAAGCAACTTGCCCAAAGTCACACAGCTTGAATGTGTGAAGACAGAATTCAAACACACATTTTCTATCTCCAAATCTCTTTTGCTCTTTTCACCACACTACACTGTGGCTATTAGGGTACATTACAGGCCATTTGCATTTTCAATTAATTAGTCAGCTAGTATCCAGAGGGAGAAAATTTCACTCACAGGTTTTTCCAGGGGCGGAGACACTCACACCTTCTCCGTCATCGTAGATGGGAGTCACTGTGACTTTGTATTCCGTATTGGAAAGCAGAGCCTTCAGAAGGAGATTGTTCTGGCTTCCAGGCACCATAACCTGAACAGAAAAGCAAAGGACCGTGGTCTTTGTAAGACCTCTGTTTCCATTGGTCCACTAATGGAGCAGAACCATAGGAACTTTGAAGTAATCAGAAGCAAGGAGATGTGTTTGCAGAGTGACGAGAAAAAAAGGGCATCCATGCAAAAGCATCTCTCTCTGAAATTCCCCTCTTGGCAACCCTTACTTTATAATCACTAATGCAGAAGGTTTAAATTTGAAGCTCTCAGGCTCTAAGGAATGGTCTTCTCTTAACATCTTTTCAGCCTTTGGAAAGTCTCCAGAAGAAAGAATAGTCATCTCTTTGGGAAGCAGGTGTTTATAGTTTAGGAGTGTTCATTCTATGACCCAGCCTGCTTATCGTTTTTGATTCTACTTAAGTATCCTCTTGAAAATTCAGCCTTCCGTTCTTTACCCTTTCAGAGATAAAACTAATCCCAGCCTTTTAGAAAAGGATGGGTGCCAGCCAAGAACAACAGAACCACACGATAAATCCAAGTGTTCTGGATGGAAACATATTTACCAGTCACATTAAGACATGTTGCAGTGTTTTTACTTCTGACAGGCGATGTCTTCCTCAATCTGAAATCGCCATCGCTGTCACTAAATGTTGCAAAAAGTGAGATGCAGCGATGGGGTGAGCACCACACAAACATCAGTGCCATGTGCCATGTGACTCAGGAGTGCAAATTCTGGCATCCCTAAGAGAATATATGGACCAGAAAAGCCACATGTTCTCGATGCTAAAACCACAGAACTTTCTGCCTGTGCTCCAGCAGTTAGACGCTGGCACACCTCTGGGCCATTTTTAATCATGGCTGGAAAAATGTTAGGATGTAAGAACTGACCCAAATACGTTTGAGGGAGTCATAAGACCAGGACAGCTGGAGACGCTTTTTGATTCAAAGGCTGGGTAAAATGCCAGCAGGCAAAGGGCTGTGCTGTCTACTTCTGGATGAGGGAAGGAACCTATAAATCATGGAATAAGCCCTAGAAAGCCTCGAGTTGAACCCAGAAGCAGCTGTTGCTAAGATACTGCTAAGCTCTAAAAGCAATATTTTTTTTAATATATGAAAAAAAGGGAGTCTGAATTAAGTGATTATATTGGATTAATATGATTTTGTTCCTCATATGAAAGGGACATTGAAATATACAAGGTTGTATTGATGTGGTCCTCGGAGGGATATTTTTAAAAAGGAGCTCTGCTTTATTCTAGAGTTAGATAACCCTGGCAGTAAGGACAAGTAAAGGAAGAATTGTGGTTGCCCTGACTTGTGTTGCCCCATCCATGTAGCTTCCTTCAGGGCATTGCTTTTAAATATAACTCCTCTGGAGCACAGAGCCTGGGCATTCATTCCAAGCTGTCTGCTTAGCAAACCACCCATGTTGATGTTCCTTAAATAAGGTAATCTCTCAAACTGAGAGACATATGGCCTTGGAACCAATCAAATTTAGCCTGTGGAATACTCAAAAGTGGTGGGGCCATTTTGGAGGACTCGTTTAGCTCGCCAGGAAGTAGTTGCTGTGGTTTATAATAACAGCCATCATTTACCTAGCAATTATTATGTCCCAGGTGCTTCTCTAGTATTCTAATATAGTAATTCACTTAATTTTCACCACAACCCTTTGAGGTAAGGAGTATCCTTATAGTCATTTTACAGGTGGGGAAACTGAGTCCCACACAGTTACTGAGTAAAGGACCCATAGTGAAATCCTGGATATCTGACCTGAGCCTCTCTTTGGTCCCTCACCATCCTTTACTCCACATGAGATGACGGCACTGCCTGGACCTCTTTACCCTAATGGTATTCATTCCCCGAGAATCAAATGTAAATCTCCTCTTGGGTATGCAAAGTTCCCTCTGCTTGGCCTCTGCTTGTTTGCACAAAGCAAGGTAAAGACGGGCTCCTACTAAAAACAGATGCTACAGGTGGTAGCAGATGGTGGTTTTCTTTATAAAGCAGTTCTATAAAAGATGCTCGCGGTTAAATGAGATGCAAATCTAACCAGTGAGCTTCCTGTTTTTAATTTTTTCAGAAACGCAACTTTATGTCTGGCTCCATTACTGCCCAAAGCTCTTCAGAGGAGTCGGGATCCCAGCCAGCACCAGCAAGCTGTTCCCTCAACGGAAAGAAGATTCCCTGCATTTCACTGCGTTCCTGTCTTATAAAGCTCTGTTTCTAGACAGAGCTTCTCACGCTACATGGCAAGGACTAGGCAGTGTTGGTGCTGTCGTTTTAATTCCAATCCATTGAAGACCAATATTTTTATAAAATACAATAAGACAAAATGGCTAGAAAAAAATATCATGTTCTTGGATATTGCAGCAAAGTCAAATTGCTATAAATGTTTCTAAAAGCTTAATCCTTAATATCTGACCTTATCTTATAGGAGACTGAGCCACACTTTACGTATTCCTGTGCCATAGTATTTCTTGCAACTTGGAATTCAGATCATGGCTATGGATTTTGACATCTAGGCTCTAGAAAAGTCTGAAATCCTGATCAGCCTTTCACAAACAAAGAAGTGTGAGACTTCCCTATCTTCACAGCAAAATCCAGGGCAAAGTTATCGCCACTCCTCTGTATTTCAGAGCGGAGTTAAAATTCAGTCTTTGTGAAATATTTGACAAGTAGTTTTACATTCTAAGAGTTCAAAAGTTTTTTCTTGGAAATATTTGGTAGATTTGATTATGCTTAGAAAATATAAAATTATTTCAGTTACCTCAATTGGAAAAGTAAATTTAATTCACCTTGTTTTACATATATTAAAGCTTAACTTTGGTTTACAATCTTATATACACAAAGTATTCTCCAACTTATCCTCTCCTCGTGTAAACTTAATGAGCTTTTATAGTTAAGGAAAATTTGGAAAGATGGTAAGAGACATTCGTCTTATCCAGACACATTTCCTTTCCCACTTTTGTAATATGTTTTAGCCATCTGTCTTTCCCTGCCATGCATCATTATTTTAAGATATTCATTTGGTGTGTGGAAGTTCAAGACCCTTGGATTTTGCTATAGGTCTGCAACAGCCTATCTAACCTTTACCTGGATTTAAATCAAAATGCATCCCATTTTCTGTCTCCACTAATAAATTACATTTATATAGTAATCACACTTCATAAAACACTGAGATATAAGTTCTCGATTCATCCTCAGCTGAAAACATGCCTGTAAATTGCGTGCACAAATCCAATTTAATTGGAATTCACTAAAGGCACCTAATATTTAAAGAATTCTACAGTACTTTCTTCTGTATAGCAAAAACACTTCTGCACAGTAAATAATCATCACCAAATTTATCAATATTTTTCACTTTTATTAAGGGTTTGTTTAACTGGGGCACATGTGTGTTTAAGACTTTTGATCTTTTTTTCCTTCATCTAGGTGTCCAAGTGTTTCAAAATAAACAGTGTGAAATGAAAGAAACTAGCAAAGGGAAAATTATCTAAAGACAACCCAAGATAAATATTATTATTATTTTACCTTGCATAGCTTACAAGTGCATGCATGAGATTAAATTGTTACTCTTTCCAAATTAGCAGGAATAATTTAGCAAGAAGCTTAATGTGTTTCTTGGAAAGAGTAGAAACAAAAAACACAGCTCTCATTCTGGGAAGTTTTTAAGGGTCTCATTTTTAGGAACTAAATTAAAACACGAGCACAATAACAGGGAAAACAAAACACCCAAATTTTATCTTTAGTTAGCACCTCTAAGCAGAATTTTAATTTTTTTGAATTTTCCCATCATAGATCATTTGAAATGTATGGTCTGAATGAATTTATAGTTCAATCAAGTTTGTTTAAGCATCCATCAACTTTGCAAAATTACTCCCAGACCAATTTCATGGACCTTCTAGCTATTCACAGGGGATGTGGCTATTCTCAGGGTTATCACTGTGTTCTGTAACGATTGCTCTATCAGCTTGAAATAAAGTATTTTCCTAAGAGGGCTTTGGGCTCAAATAATTGTTTACATAAGCACATAAATAAAAATAATTTTCCATCAAAAGCTTTATAAGTAAGGAAGAGGAAGAAAGGACAATAGTGTTATTCTTGAGCAATAATGAATTTAGAGACTTCTTTCCCAGAGTGTCTCAAAAATAATGCAGAAGACAAGACATGTAAGCAATGAGGATAAGAAAGTATATTCCGTGATAAAAAAAAAAGAAAAACTTCTTTTGGCTGCAAACTGGAGTTATCTGGTCTGCCAGGAAGCATGTCTAGGGAATAATTTTCAGGTTCTAGACTAAATGATATAGTGTAAATTAAGAAAACATGAAAGGGCCATAATTAAGGATGTATCCAGATTTCTAATATAGAAAAACAAATATATGGGAAACCGCTTAAAGAAAACTCAACATAAAATCTAAATCCCCTAAGGGAGACACTCATGATTAAGAACAAATTAGAAATGACTATAAGTCATTTATAGTCAAAATAAGTTGATGTCAGTGAAAAATATAACTATTTGTTAAGGGATGGTACTTTATTAGGAACACTTCAACTACATAAAGAATATCTTTCATGTATGCTTTGCTTAAAAACATTTAATCAGATTCCCAAGAGCAAAAAAGTTTAACATAAATATTTTTTAAAGTTCATATATTAAAAGTTTATATATTTATATATACATACAGGAACAAGTGTATAATGGCCTATTTATGACCCAGCTTTGGTGCTTTAACAGGTTGTCCAGGCAACAGAAGCAACATGGGAAACAAGGTTCAGAAGCATTATCAGTTTGAAGCAGGTTGTATGTGGAGCAAGTTTCGGAGACAGAAAGGTCATCAAGAAACCAGTAGTTAGTTTGAATTAACCAAAACCATTTGTCTCTGGAGCTCACCAAGAAATGATTAGTTTCTGGGGTCACCAAGAAATGAGCAGCAAAGCTTGCATTCATCTCTAGAGACAGCCTCGTTAGCTCTGTTAGTCAGGACGCCCTGTGGAGGTTCTAGTGAGCCATATTTATACAGACCGTTCCCACCACTTCTTCCGCAGGGTCCCCTTGAGCAGTCAGGTAGGTGACCCTGAACTGCTGCACGCTGCTGTCTGAAATGTCCCATTTTACATGCAGGCTAGAAGTGGTTTCATCATCTACAACCAGGTTTCTGATTCCTGTCCGGAAAACTGGAATAAACACAACCAAGTATTAAAGGACTTCTAACCCATCATATTCCAAAATGAGCTACAGAAACCATCTGTGGACGTGACAACAAGTATCATTTAATGTATTTCTCTAACGTAGACCCATGTGAAGCAAGAACAACTCAGCTTTAGTGCATAATGGGGAGCCATGATACCTACATGTAGCAAACGAGAATGGGTTTCAGAGATGCCTACAAGGTGAGACCCTGGACCTCTCAAAGCTATGAGCTCTGTATATATACTAGTAAGAGGAACTGGGGAGAAGCCCTTTGACTAGGAAACCTTAAGGGGAGCCCAAAGGGGAGTTTGCTCATGAAACCCTCACACTAACACTGAGTTGGGGAAGTGGCCATGATGGGCCAGATGTGGTCAGCCTCAGTGTGCAATCCAGCATCCAACGCACGACCCACTCATCTGTTCCCCATTTCTGTCTTAACACTTGTCACTCGAAGCACAACTCTCTATGGCTGCCTCTATCCATTCAGCCCACACAGATACTATCTTTCCTCTTACATCTGTCTAATCTCCTCACCGGTGTTCTCTGACACATTCTTTCTCATTTCACAAGGTGCCTGCTCCTTCATTTCTCCCATTTTTTTCTTCTCCCTTCTGTGCTGACTACCTTTCATTCCGTCCATCTCCACTGACTCTCCTCTTCATTCATTTATTCATTCATTCAGTAAACATTCATTGAGCTTTTCCTGTGTGTCAGACTGTGTTAGGCCTTTGAAATATATAGTGATTTACTCTTGACAAAAATAGTAAAAGTGTCACACAGGAAGTAGGAGAGTGACATTTACCAGGCAAAATTGGGGAGGGTCCCAGGCAGTGGTAATAGAAGGCAACTTCTCACCTTCAGGGCTAGGAGTTCTAGATGGCAGGAGGAAATGGGGAAAGCAAGGAAAATATGGTTGAGGCCAGGAAGGGAAGCAGAACCCAACCAGGAAGGCTCTTGAATATTATGATAAAGCGATCTGGGGGCACAAAGAAGGGCTCAGTAAAGATTAACTGAAGAATGAATGAATTGGTGAATGAATGAATGGGTAATGGAGAGCCGATGAAGGGTTTTAGGTAGAGAAATAAATGATATTATCAAATGATGTTTTATCTAGTTGACTCTGAGAGCTAGCTGAGAGGTGTGCTATAATGGAAAGGAAAGTTACACTGAGAGAGAACACAGCTGATGTAGGAAGAACAATAGACCACAGAGAAGCAAGGAAACCATGACGTGAATAATTCTCAACAGAGAGCCACAGGAGAAGGCACTGAGATAAAGAGGAGGGCAGAGATGGTGGGGGCTGCTATGCTGACATCCTCTGAAAGTTTAAATGGGAATCACAAACAAAGATGGAAAAGGTAGGGAGAGGTAACAGATTAGCAGACTAGAAGACCGATTGGCATTTCAGGGTAAGAAGAGGTTGAGAGGTTCCGAGAGGCATGTAATGTGAACTGGCAGGTCCCATTCCTAATTAATAATATAAAATAAATAAAGCTGGGATAACATAATTTCTGTTTAAATCAAGCTTTGGTTATGGGTAAATGAGCTTCCATTTGTCCTTACCTGAAGTCACAGGTCTGGTAGGTGCTATAGTCGTGGCTGGTTCCGTCCAAAAACTGTCAACTAAAAAAATATTCATTACTTAAAAATTTTGTCATGATAATAACTCTGTACATTTGTGTATAGCATTTTATAGTTTTCAAAGAAAATTTCACCTATATTATCTCACTTGCTACTCACAACAACCTTGACTATGGTTGCAAGAACGAAGAAGTAGTAATCAGACATTATATCTATTCTGCAGATAGGGAAACTGAACCCCAAAGAAGTTAAAGTTTCTAATCAGAGATACCCGACTGCATATAAACATTTGAATTACACCTATAAAATTGTGAAACCTCCCAGTTACTTTAAAATGAGGGATAACCATGATAATTAAAGGAAATTAAATAGTGCTGTAGATAAGGTCATGAAAGGGCTGCCAAACAAGACCACCAAGGAAGGCAATATGCTCGGGTAAGAAGTACATCTTCCATTTCTTGTATCCACCCTGGGCAACGAGTGGAATGGAGTGGCTGTATGGTGTTCGGCCCAGATTCTCTTTTCAGGGTCAACACACTCATCCACCAGCTTCTAGAATACTGGTTGCCAGTGGCTCAGAGCTCTGCAAATTGCCTTGCTTGAGGTCACAGACTCTGTCAGGGGATGGCCCACCTCCAAAGACCGGGTATTAAGGGATACAAAGGCCCAGCCCCTTTGACTCAACTTGGGACAACTCAGAAGGGTCATCCCAGGTCCAGAACTCCTAGCAGAATTAGTGGAGGGCTCAGTTTTAGCCTCTGCCTCTGTCCCATCCTGTCATCCTTACTTCCTTACAGATGTATTTCCCAATTAAACTCTTCAATAAACCTTCTGGATGCAATTTTCTGTCTCAGAATCTGATTCCAAGGAACCCAAACAGAGACAATTTAAAATGCGGTTAATACCTCATATTTAAAAAATGAAAGGATGAATGAATCAGTGAGTGAATTTTGTACAAGATTCTTGGAATCAAGATCAACTTGGGAAATTCCAGAAACTCTTGGACATATTAACCCTAGGTTTATTTGTTTGCTTGCTTATTCATTTATAAATTATTTAATCTATCCATCCATCCATCCACCCATCCATCCACTCAAACAGGTATTTATTGTTCAGTTAAGATATGCCAAGTACTGTGCTAAGGGCTCAGGATATAATGGTGAACAAGACAGATATGGTCCCCGCCTTCATGGTGATAATAGCTTAAGATTCTAAAACGCTTCACGTATCAGTTTCGTTAAAGGTGAAAATATATGAAAAATTCTGGGGGAAAAAGAGAAACTGAAGCCTCTGTAGCTTGGGATAAGGCTGATAGGGAGAGAATCTGGTTGGGTGAAGAATGTGTCAGAATGGATGGATGGTGGGAGCTCATGAAGTCCGTCTTGGCCAGACCAAGACTTACGTGTGGTCCCAACAGCAGTCACCACCTCACTCTCACTTCCATCGTCCAGTACAGCCAGCAGTGAAACTTCATACTCAGTGCCAGGCTCCAGGCCTTCAACAACATAAGAGTCTTGGTCTTCTAAGAGGACAATCTGAAAAGTATTTGGTGCTTAGTAACTGGGTTTGCTTGAATAACAAAGGAAAAAGAAAGTTGCGAAAAAATAATAAAAATGAAAAATGTTATCCTGAACGTAAGCAAGAAACAACAAAGCATAAAGAACTCCCGGGCTGTTGAATTCAATCGTAAAGTCAAACCAGAGACTTTATTCCTTTCAAGTCCCTTGGCAAATAAAACTGTTGGATAAATACAAAAGTGGCATTTTGAGATTTTATTAAATATCATTTATGAAAGCCAAAGAATCTAAAAATATATAAAATATATAACTAAAGCCCTAGAAACAATGCATTTTAATCTTAGAAAAATCACGTGATTTCACATTTATAGAACTCCATGCCATGCAAAATATTGATTACTTCTGGGATTCTCGATCTATTTTAAAGTGAAGACCAATTCAAATGCAGCAGTGGGTATTCACTTCCAGATAAATGGTCTGTATTAGTTTTCAGTCCATTTCAGGCAACTCACCTCTTCGGCCCTCCCACCATAGACTGGAATCCACATCAACTTGTGTTGCCCTTCATCAGCAGAGAGGGGATGCCAGGTCACTCTAAAACTATCTGTCGTCACCTCATCAATTTCCAAGTATTGCTGGGCTGGAACTTCCTCTGTAAGCCAAGGAAGGAGACTCTGTTAGGGATCTGAGGAGGCAAGAACATCAAAACTCAAGCAGCTCCCAAGGCCAGCCACAGGAAGAGAAGACTCTGAGGAATTTCTTGCTTTAGGAAAGCATATGGAAGCAGGAAAGCAGCGTTGATCAGTCCAGCGTGACCTTACGTCTCTGTTTCCAGCGTTTACCCACAGCACAAATTAAGAAGACCATACACAGCAGATTCTAAAATTTTCCAGTAATTTCCAGAATCTTAGATTTTCTATTTGGCTCTTTTCATTAACTATAAAAAATAAGAGTGCCATATTCATTATTTCCCAAAGATAATATTTTCCAAGTATTTCAAGGAAATTAGCAAAACAGTGCCCTAGAGGCCTAAGAAATGTCCCTTTTAACTCTATTCCCTTGTGTGTCCAGTAATAAGTTAAATCCTAAAGAAGAACCTTCGTCCTTTCAACTTGTACATATGGCTGCCATCAGAAGGGAAATATAATTTATCAGATCTTTCACTATTTCATGGCTTACACACTTTTTGGATGTATAACAGAAAGCTTAACATCCAACTACACCCGGAATTAATCGTCAGTTCATTGACTTTTATTATTTTAAATCAGAGATTTTAAACTCTTTGACAGCACACCATGAGAAGTCCAACTAGAGTTAGCCCTCAGGAGATTTTATGAAATTACTGAAATTTTTTCTGTGAACATTATTTTTCAATCCAGCTTATTTCTCCTTTCTCTCCAAATTACCTTTTCATCTTCATATAGCACCAAATTTGTTTCCATGTGCAATCAAAGATTGGTTTAGAAAACAAAAGAATTGTTGCCACCAAGAGGCAAAAATATTTTATATTTATTGAGTGATGACAGGATATATAAAGAAAAGGAAAATAATGCATTCATGCCTTATTTTAAATTTTTGTATTTAAAATACCCCATATTGTTGTATTAATATTTTAGGCTGCATGAAATACAATATGGCTATGGACTGATGTATTAGGTTCAATAATATGGAAATGCCACTTTTTTAGGTCAATTGTTGGATATCAGCAACTTAGGAAGTTCAACTTAATATATACAGATATGAATGGAAGAAAGACGCGAAAATTTTACAACGATGGAACTTAAGAAATGATGTGAGATTAGAAGGAGAACAATGTATGTACACTTCTACCTAATTGAGAATTTTTGAATTTAGCTGGTCTTTTTTCTCTTTCCTTTGCTTTGGTAGGGAATAATTTGCTAGAAAATAATTGGCCAGGATGACTTGTAGTCACTCAATTCTTCATTTATTAATAATATTAAAACATAGTCTCTTGAAAATCACCGTTGAAGAAGCTGCTCTGGCTTCTGGTTTCCCTATAGTTTCTCTTGGAACCTTTCCAAACCGTAATAAGGCTTACCTGTGGTGAAAATTCCTGTCAGAGGTTCTGACTGCCCTTCATCATAGATGGAGAAGATGGCAACAGTATACTCCGTGAGGGGCGTCAAGCCTTTCAGAGGGAATGTAGTAACAGGATCAACTTCAACCTGCAAAAGAGAGAAGTCAATAATAGCTATATCAGATGGTCCCTAAGTACAGGAAACAGAAGTCATTTTACTATTGTCTGCAGTTCACTTGGCTGGCAGCAGAGCTATAAATACTGCAAAAATGATTGAATTATTAAACCAGTTTATACATACACATTTCTAATCTTATACCCTCAAATAGATTACCTAGCAGTTAATTCTCAGGACAGCTTTGCAACCAGTATTATTTCCATTTGTTAAAGACAGAGAAAGCAAAGTGCAGACAATTTACAATGCTAATATAAATAAATATAATGTTTCCAGCCTGAGCTGTTAGGAGCTGCCAGTTTTTCGCTTCACTGCCTGGGCTCTGCTGACTGTGACTAAGTGTACACAATTACTCCTATAAAAGTTGCATAGGCGAGCAATCATGCAGGCGAAGGATCAGGAGACATTCAAATTAAAGATAAGAGTAAATATTTGAAATGTTCCTTTATCTTCCACAGAGAGACATATTTAGGAAAAATATATACCAATTTCTTTAGGGCACATAAGGGATGGAGTTCTGGGGATAAGGGGTGAGGGTGTAAGGAAAGGGAAGAATTAGAAAAAGGAACAACAAAGAACAGATCTTGACAAAAGAAACCATAAAGTAAGAGAAGACAGAGTCCTGAGCAAAGTCATCCTCAGCGTAAGAGGAAGAATAGACACAGCTTTACCACTGAGAGGTTGGGTGTTGGCCAACTGAGCTACATAGCACAGGGGACATAGTGTAGACCGAGTAAATGGTGCCCTCACCCACATACATACATTGTATACACATAGTCTCAAAGGATCCTCACAAAACCCCTATAAGGCGGGTACTTAGAATGAAATGTGCTAGCTCTGGTGATACTCTAGGGAATTAAAGAAATGTACCTATTTATCCGAGAGCAGACTCTGCCAAAAAAGATCCCCCTTAAAATGTCTTCAAGAGACATTTTTGAGCAATATCAATAACATCTGTTATTTACAATGCTATCCATGAGTAACTTTACTGCTGCCTGGGAGTTAAGAGGAAAGTGACTAAGCTCACTGTATATATTTGCTCATGGCAGTCAAAGTGACCTTTATCAAAACATACAACGCGTCACTTTCCTTTTTAAAACCTTCATGGCTATCTATTGCCTTCCAAATTAAAACCAATCCCCTGCGATGACCTCTTGGTCTTACATAACCTGGAGCACTGCTCCTTTTTTCTGCCATACTCCCAATCACCTGCTGGGCTCCAGTCACACTGACCTTCCATCAGGCCCATGTCTTTCCCACCTCAGGGCCCTTGCACATGCAATTCATTCTGTCTGGGACCCTATTTCCCTAGCTCTTTTCAAAATTAGTCCTTCCTCATCTGTCAGGTCCATGCTTAAATTTCACCTCCTCAGAGGGGGCTTCTGTTTCCACCTAGCTCAGCAGGATTATTCTCTAACACTGCCCTTGTTTGTGTCTTCCCTAGCACCAATCACAGCCTGAAATTATTTTATTTCCTTATGTAGTTGCTTACTGTTTATCTCCTGCATAGAGTGTAAGGCCGTTGAGGGCAGGACCTTGTTTAGCTTCTTCATCACTCTATGTTGAAGTGATTTTTTTTTTTGAGTGACTAGAATAATAAATGAAAATGAAGATGGAGGTACCAAAGAGCCTTTTTAAAAGAGATAAAAAAGGGCTCATCTAAACTAAGAGCCAATCCAGAAACCATATACATCTCTAAGGAATCAACTGCAGTTCAAAAAAGAGCGTCAACTTTGGGGAAAAGAGTTTCCAGTTTCACCCTTTTGGAACTCTGAGTCACTCCGTTAGAAAGGGCCAGCTGATCCCAGCCTTTTCACTCACCCCAGACATGGGAGTGAAGTCATCTTGGAAGTTCTAGCCCCGTCAAGCTCCCAGATGAGTGTGAGAGTCACCCCAGCTGACACTTCATGGAGCAAAGACGAGTTGTCTGTGTTGAGCCCTGCCCAAGTTGCATAACCATGGGTTGTTATTTTAAGCCAGGGTGTGTTGGTTACATAACAATAGTTAACTAAAAATATACACTATCTTCTTCTGAATCTGGGCCTGATAACATTATAGTCATTCTTAGCATTCAGTGTTTACTCCTGTCTGGGTACTATCTGCATACTTTACACACATTAATTCGCTTAATCCTTACACAACCGTGTAGGGTAGCAAATTATTACCCCTAATGTGAAGATGAGAAAGTGAGACTCAGAAAAGTTAAGGAACTTGCCCAAGGGAAAACCAACTAGTACCTAGGACTTAAACACAAGTGTTTCAAACTCTACATCCTATGTTCATAAACACTATCTACAGTGGTCTTCATTATTTAAATTCAGAGAAAAGACAGATCCACATACAAAATATGAGCTCAAGACATGTTCTTCTAAACTGCATTTACACACTGCTTTCTGCTGTTTTGAATTGTAACTTTACATTCGTTGCCTTATTTAGTCTGCTCCTCCCCCCACCAAAGCCTAGGTGTTCACAATAACCATTTTACAAACATGGAAGCTGAGGCCCAAAGACCTTAACTCAACTTCCTGGAGCCATGAAACTATTAAATGGAGTGGATAGTTAGGGCTTGACTTCTAACTCTCAAATCCATGACAAATAGGAATTTTGTGAAGATATCAAAATACACAAAAACAATTAAAATCAAATTTTCTTAGGTACACCCAGAGACAAAAGGGAAAAAAGTGTGCATATACATGCACACAGTTTTCCCCCTTTTTAATATATATGCATAACATATATATGTTGAAAAGATCTAGTTTACTTATTAAAGCATTTTACTTGATACTGAACAGACCACATTTTATGCATTAATTATTAGTTATTTTATTCATCAAATGAAAACTTTTAGGTATCATTTATTTTTATTAGTTATGTTTCAGACAAAGTTCTGGAACTGATTTTGTTGGTAGTACTTTGAATATGTAGGGGAAGGATTTGGGAAAATGATAACAAATGACTATGATCTCATTGTTATGCAACTATTATTGAGAAGAATTTTTCAGTCTAGCTAAAAGGTTAACTTCAGCCTAACTCTGGGAGGAATGAAGAAAGAGGTCCTGATGAGGAACCAGGGAGTTGGGCTCTGTGGTTGAGTCATGGCTGCTGAGAACTGGAGCGCCTCTCAGAGCATAAAAGCTGTGGTCTTTCACTTATATAACTCAAATGGCAGCACTTAATTCTTTGTTTGCACATTTCCCCAAATTCTGTCACACTAGATGCTATCTGAGATGGCTTCTGTCCTTAGTTTGACAAGCCATGCTTTGGCAGCAATTTTTATAAGGATTGCAGGAGGTGGTCTCTGTAAAGCTCTCAAAACAGTTGCTGGCTCAGGGGAACACTCAAGATGCATTAGCTGCCATTATTACCAACATCATTGACAGTTGTGTAAGTGCTCTGTTTTATTTTTCTTCCTCAGTCTCCAAAAAGTTGGGGAGAGCAGCAATGCTTCGGGAAAGATACAGAGGAAGTGAAGGAGGAAAGACGGGAGGAAGAGAAAGTGAAGCCGAGAAATAGAAATGTTGTCAAAAGCAAAGATTTCACAATCAATTACATGTTATAAACTAAGTAGATTTTAGTTGGGACACTTCAAAGTTCATTCCAGAAAGTTTTGGGAATTTCCTAAAAACCCAGTTGTAGCATTATCTACAAATAAAGTTTAAATTAATAGAAGTTATAGCAAAATATGGTAGGAATACTCACTCTCAAAATCATATATTCCAAAATTAGGTAACGTACTATTTCTCTTAAACAAAAGATACTTCTCCAGCAACTTCTAATCTCAATTGCATGGTTAAGAATTAAGAAATAAGAACACACACACACACAGACACACACACACACACACCTCCCCCCCAGTCAAAATGGAAATGTTACAAAATCCACACATTGTGTATGCATTTTACCCAAATAAAATTTTCTCAGATTTCCATTTGTAGTCTATTTATACTCATTTTAAATTCAGTTTTACCAAACATAGTTTTCTAATTTCCCAGCACAATACAAATTAGAAATAGCAAGCACCAAAGGCGTCCCCAAGATTGAAAAACACTACACAAAAGCACAACAAATTTGTATATCCCAACATATATATTAGTCTGGGGTCATTCTTTACAAAGGCAAATAATGTAAAATGCCATAACAGGCCACAACAGCTATAATTTTTTTTAGCAGGGAGATTCATGCTGAGCTGGCATTTGTTGCCAATTATAATTTTTTTTAAATGAATGTTAACTAGACCTATTGTGGTGATCATTTTGCAGTGTATACAAATATCGAATCATTATGTTATACACCTGAAACTAATATAATGTTATATGTCAATTATATCTCAATAAAAAATAATAACAATTTTTATTATATAATTATATTTTCAAATATTACTCATATATACATATATATGATCGTTTATTTTTGTTTTATGAAAAATTATTACCAAAGGAGGGTGCTCCACAGTGAACAAATATTTACTGGTGAATACAGTTGTTCTGTTATTTTGGTTGTTCAATGAGTCAACACTTTTAAATTGGTAAGTTTCACATAAAAATAGAAATCCCTGGTCACTAGATCAAAGGTCACAAGATCTGGGAGCCCCTACCTGGATTTCTACGCAGCAGCAACCTGCAGGAGCCGACGCTGGCCGCATCTCGCATGGACATGTAAGTACTCCCTAGCATGTCTGTCCCCACCACACCCTAGCATCCTTGTCACTGCACCCCATTGTTCATTGTCATTTAGCATCAGTCTTGAATCGTCTTTCAGTAGAGAATTTCTTCTAAATCCATGTCCCAAAAATGGGAAAATGAAATACAGCCTAAGTTAGCCTCACGTTTCAAGAAAAACAGGTGAGAGTGTCTTTCTTTGCGGGTGTGACTACCTCTGCACATTTAATGGCATGCCTCACTCATTCATATTACCCGCCTGATCTTCCTACACAGCTGAATTTGCAACCCTTTGGAAAGTAGATTATTTATCACTGATAACAAAGAGACGCTGAGAGATCAGTGTTTTTGCTTTCAATCTTTTCACTACTCCAGACTCCAGTCTTCAAAAGCAAAGCAAACAGTCCAAATGATCCCAGCTTTGTCAGAATTATTTGCCCTCAGAACTTATGAAGATTTAATGAAAGATATTGAAACATATTTCTGTATGGTTAGCAAATGTACAGTTATCGTCCATTCCTGACCCAATGTCCCGTATGAGGGTGCATGTGGCAAAATACTGCTTGGACTTAATTGTAGGAAAATTTTGTCTTGGCATATGAAAATACTTGCTTTATTTAGTCAGAAAATAGAACCGATGTAATCCAACACATTTCCCTCTTTCTCTTAGCTTCTTGGACCAAGATAAGGAATAAAAATAACTTTGCCATCTTTCCTGCTAAAGCATATTTCCAAAGAAGGGATTTCTGAAGAGCATTAGTCACTGAGTGCAAAATACCATATCTTCATGGGTTTCAGTAAGTTCCATTATTTGAAAGTATCTTCCTACACAAAACTTGAATCATCCAGTTTTCAATTTAAGCTCATCTAACCAGGGCCTTTCAGATGCTAGTTTACTCAAAATCAGAGGGATAAACTAGATAACACTGACATTATTTCTAATTTACTACTTCTATGAAGATACATACCTCTCACCCCTGTCCACCAGGGTGGACTGTACTTTCCAAAGACGGCCACATCCACATATATCTTCCATCCCACATGCTTCCCACCATAGGTGGGACCTGTGTTCCTGCCCATCCTGAATCCATGCGGGGACTTGTGATATCTCCTACCAATGCGGTGTGGTGGAGGTGATCTCTGTGACTTCTGATGTTGGAAACTAAAGAGGACACAGCTTCCTCCTGGCTCTCTCTCTCTCTCTCTCTCTCTCTGTCTCTTTGGACAAGTGTCTGGGGACTCCTGAGCCAACATGTAAAAAGTCTAGCTCCCCTAAAGCTGTCACACTGGAGGCATCATGTGAAAAAGTCTACTTAGAAATAGAGAGAGCCTCTCCAGCTCACAGCTGATGCAGTCTTCCCAGGCCAGGCACAAGACGTACGAATCAAGAAGCCATTATCATATGCCAGCTCCAGCTGCTATCTGGCTACAATCGCATGAGTGACCCCAAGCCAGAACTACATGCCCAAGCCTCAATTCCTGATCCACAGAAACTGTGAGAGAAAATAAATACTTAGTATTGTTTTAAGCCACTATGTTATGAAGCCATAAAAAGCTAACACACAATCATGGAAAAATAGATATCGTGTTCCACAGCTTACCTCATTGATTTCAGTCCCGTCTGCATTGTTATATACAATTCGATAACCACTGATCTTTTCTGAAGATGGGTCCCAGGCTAACCGAGCACTGTTAGAGCCAACATTGGAGATTCTCAGGTTTCTGGGTGGACTTAAGGGCACTTCACAGTAAATGGAATAGAAAATAATTAAAATTTTAAATAACATACATGTAAAAAAGACAAAAACAGCATCTTTGAGTTCCAAACTACTTACATTTAAAAAACTTCACCCAGATAACTTATGACAAAGAAAATTAGTAAATTAACAAAGAAAAAAGTTTTCCCTATACAGAATGCTTGGCAGTAATAAATTACATATGCTTAGAAATAAATAAGATTTAGATAAATTTCCTGTGCCTTTCGTCTCCAGTCAATGCTATTATTATAGCCTGATGTAAATAAGAGAACTAGTGGGTCAAAAACCAGGACACCTGAAATTAAATCTTAGCTCTTCCATTTAACTATCATATGATTCTGGCAAAGTCACTCTACTTCTCTGCTCTACAATTTCCCACGTGTAAAATGAGGGTGACGCCCATCTGCCATCTCCACTTGAGCGTCTATAAGGTATTTCCAACTTAACTTGTCCAAAACTGAACCACTGACTCCTGCCACCTCTCCAACCTTCTCTCTCAGTCTCTCCCTCTGAGCATTTGGAAACTCCATTCTTCCCATTGCTCAGGCCAAAAACCTTGGAGTCATCCAAGATTCGGATTTCTTTTTTTTTTTTTTTAAGATTGGCACCTGGGCTAACAACTGTTGCCAATCTTTTTTTTTTTTTTTTCTGCTTTATCTCCCCAGCACCCGCCCCCCGCCCTGCACACAGTTGTATATCTTAGTTGCATGTCCTTCTAGTTGTGGGATGTGGGACGCCAGACTCAACATGGCCTGACGAGCGGTGCCATGTCCACGCCCAGGATCTGAACCCTGGACCGCCCAGCGGAGCACGCGAACTTAACCACTCAGCCACGGAGGCGGCCCCGCGGATTTCTGAACATATGTCACCTTCTCAGTGGGGCTTTCCGTCATCACCTTATGTAGAATAATCCTTCCACCCCAATGCTACCCATCTCCTTCCCCTCATTTATTTTTTCTATTGAACATTTATTGGTCTACAGTCTCTCTCCCCTGATATATTGTAATCGCAGAGGACCAGGGAATTTGGTTTAATTTTGTTCCCAGCTTTATCCCCAATATAACAAGTATTCAATAACTATTTGTTGAATCAATGAGGAGGAGACCTGCCTTGGATAAATCCCAGTGGCTTTGTGAGACCAGATAAAAATAGACACTTTGCTGTGGCTTTAAAAAATACTTAAAGAGGTGTTGCTATTTTTACAGATCCCTGACTACCAATTCCACAGCTTTTTGCACTTCTTCAAAGACCCCACTGTGATGCAACAGATGAAAACTTGTCAATAATGTTTGAGTTTCATGAGTTTTTACAGGTTTATAGCAAAAAGAATTGTTAAGATTTATTGCTTGCTTTCCATGAGTCTGAGACTTAACACATGTTATCTCATTAAATCCTTACATTAGACTGCAAGGATAGAGCTATAATGAGCCCCCTTATATAAATCATGAAATTGTGGTAACTTGGCCAAGGTCACACTTTGTAGGAGCAGAAGAATAGTTAGAATTTAACCCAGACAACTGATCAATTGATTCGAGACCCTGTGATATAGTGCTGATAAGCCAGCAGAGCAAAAACCTGCAAGATAAATGACAATAATTATCAGCCATAGCCACAAACAGGATGCCTCCTAACCCCAAAAGCCAATTCTTTCATTGATTCAATACATTTTGATTATTTGGCAATAAGAGGCTATGGGACTTAGTGGGTCTCTTAATACTTAAGAGAATTAATACCTAAGAGCCTCCTTAAGGGGCTAGAGAGAAAGTGTAGGCAGGAGAAAAGCAATATAAGTATTTTAAGTGTTGTGCACACGTAGCTCTAAATTCTTCTGGAGTTCAGTTAAATTTGGCAGTATGGTGGAACAATGTCTGGTTTCCTTGGTGCATTAAAATACTAATCTCAGGAACGGGTACCCAGGACATCATTTTTTAGGAACTTTAAAAAAAAAAAAATCAACCACTAACGGTAGGAAAGAGTCATGCACTTTTTTTTTTCTAAATATAAAGAAATGAGTATTCTGAGTGAAAGAGAGACGGGCGGTTGGGAAAAGTTTTTCTTCCAAACTGACACAGTCTCAAAATTCACTGAAGTCAAGTGATATATCAGATGCTTTCTAGCATAATTCATTTCTTTTCTTCTGTTTTGGGCTCTCCCAGCTTTTTGTTTGATTGTCGTTTTAATTACACTGGTGTTTCTCTGATGAGCAAAAAACAGCATAGCCTTGACCAACAAAGAATGGATGCAGGAGAAAACGTCTTTCCTTCTCATTGAACTTCTGTGTATGTTTCCCAAGTAGAATCTTAAATACAAAAGTACTGTAAAAATTGTGCTCCAGAGTGATGTGCAAGACTCCAAGTCTCCCCACACTTATTTATGTTTCAAAACACCATGAATAGAGCCATCTTTTTAATGGTAGGTAGCAAAGCATTGCTAGTATGCCGAGGTAGCATTTTGTCTTTATCATATTTTCAAATAAAATAGATGATTACATACATCTCCTAAAAATATTAAAAATTTTCAACATTTAGCTAAAATTACACTTGCCAATAAAATTTGTATTCAATTTTTAAAAACTAATTTTAATAATAATAGTCTCAGATAAGAAGGTGTCCAAAAATTTTGAGAAAAAAGTGTTAATTTGGATGATAGTGGGGAAAAAAGAAAAATTGAGTAACTATGTACTAAGTGCTTTCATCTGTACTGCTATATTTAATCTTCTATCAACAACATGCTGTAAGATTATTGGTCTTCCTTTTAGAGACTCAAAAATGTTACATCACTTGCCCGTTGTCACCCAGTTACGATATGACTTGAGCTGGAACTCCCACCTCATCTGTTCTGATTCTAAAGCCCATGTTCTTTCTCCTGTATTCTGATCTAGCATTTGGATTTAGACAAAAACACTGGTGGCAACCACTAAAAGATGCCAAAGTTCAGTTCTAGCATCCAAATGACTCGCAATAATAACAAGATGAAGAAACACATTTCCTTCCCCATAATAAAACACACATTTTCTTAAGTTACAATTAGTTCCTAAGAGGTTCCAATCTAAACCAGGATTTCAAATTCAGAATCCCAACGTTCGTTTGGGCTTTTATTACAGCATTTCATCTGAAGGACCGAACGGCTCACGTGTTGTTTCTTGTCCTGTAACAGGATCGCTGGCCTCTTCTCCAAACATAGCATAAACCGTAACTGTGTATTCCGTATTGGGTAACAGCCCCCTCAATTCAATGTCTGTGTGGGTGTCTCCAATTCTCATCTGGAAAGAACACATGTTATCAGATCATTTGCCAATGTGTATTATTCACGTTGATTAGCGTGGAACTGAATAAAGGTGAAACTTCATGTAAGAAGACTTTGTCTCCTCACAACTTCATCAAACAGGCTTCAGTTATCAGTTTTTCATTGTCTCATGTCATTTTCTATTAGGAACAGATGCTATGGAACCATACAAAACTGAATGTACCCATGCGTGCTGTTTTAGGATAACTCTTTACATGTGGACAAGTGGCAAATGCAGCCAGAATAACAGTGTCAAATATTTGGTCCCCAGAAGAGTGTGGGTGGAATTGAATCAGAAATGTTCTCTATAAAGAGTATAAGCTCCAAGACAGCCTGTTGGAGGCAGGGCCAAGTGGGCGTCTGTTACCACGTGGCTAATTCTAACCAGTCTCTTGGCTGGATGCCCACTTTTAGCTTCAAAAGTAATTGACCTTAAGTCAAAGGGGACCAGTTTTACTGCCCCCTTCAACAAAGGGACCTGTCTACTTGGATTCCAAGTCTCTTCCAGTCTTCAGAACTGATCAACCCACCTTGATGCTCAACTTGGCAATCTGCTTTTTGATTCTGGGATGATTTTTCTGACCGTTAGAGTCAGGAAAACTAGCAAACATTCTTAGTGGTGTGACAACTGAATGACAACTGCATGACAAGACGTTTTTATTTTTGTTTTAGAAGGCAAAAGTATCTCCATAAACAGTCTTCAGTCACACAACTGCCAGCATTATTTTCAAATTAAAAATTTTAATTTTGAAATATCTCATCATATATAACATAAATGTAGAGAAAATAATATACCCTGATGTACCACCACTCAAGTTTAATAAATATCAACATGTTATCATATTGACTTCAGATCTCATTTTTAAAAGAACTAATACATTCAATAAAACACAAGATCTTTTTCATTCTTTCTGTTGACCACCTCTCCCCTAATGTTGAGGTGTATCTTACTGATCCACCTTTTTACTTCTACATACATATGTATATATTTGTAAATAATACATGGTTCTGTATTTTTAACAACGTACATAAATGGGACCATATCAACATAATATTTTTCCCCGTCAATACTACATTTCAAGATTTATCCATGTCAATACACAGGGACAGAGTTAACGTTATTTAATTCCTTTATGGTATCCTTTCTATAAATATGCCACTATTTTCCATTCCTTGATGAACATGTCAGTTGTTCATCTGATCAAGTGCCTACATTGAAAAACCCTTGGAGGATGTTTCCCTATGATATATACCCAAAAATTTGTATATATCTTCAACTTGATAAAATATTTCCAAGTATTCGACAGGCTAATTTACATACCAATTTATATGAGTAGTTTTGCTTCCCCACATGCTCATGAATATGCAGTATTATCAGACTTTAAAAACTGTTTGCTAATCTATTAGGTAAACTGATATTCCTTTCTTTTTTATTTTTCTCTTTCCCGGTAAAGCTGAGCATCTTTCTAGCATCATTTGTAAGTCTCCCTTCTGCCAAAATAATAAGACCAACATTAAACTCAAATGGGCAAAAGCCGTCTAAATCTTGGAAAGAAAATAACACGTGTCATCAATGCTCTCTGCTCTTGATGCTCAGATTCACCATATTTCTGGCCCTAAAGATTTCTGTCACCAGAGGCAGGTTTTAGATGATGTTCAAGAATCGAGTACTGAATTCCCTCTCTTAGCCACTCCATTGGCCTCGCCAAGACACTCCCAAGTGTCAGAGACATTTCCTCTTTACTCCTTGAATATCTATATTATGGTAGTTGTTCCCTAAAAATTAATTAACTAATAATTAATATTTACTTTAAATATTTCATTTGCATATTAATTTAAATTGAGGACTAAATTAATTATTTAAAATTAATAAATTAATTTAAAATGAGGACAAAAATAAATCATTTGAAAGTCAAAGATTCATTTAAAATAGAATAAATGCAAAGAAATCCACAACAATGAGATACATTTCACTACCTCTCAAATCAGTAAAAAAAATTTTCCAAGTCAGTGTACATATGGGAAAACAATCGTTTGAAAACTTCATATAACAATATAAATTATATAAAATTTCTCTAGAGTCATTTCATAATACACAGTTATACTTAATAATACTTAAGCCTTAATAATTTGCATACTTAATACTAATTTGCATACGTGGTAATTTGCATGAAAAGAAACTCCATTTCTAGGAATTTATCCTAAGGAAATAACCAGACAACCATGCAAAGTTATATGTTGAGAATGGCCCCAAAGGCATTATTTGCAAAGCAAACTAGCTAAACGTGCAGTAACATGAGATTAATTAAACGTGACCTCTAAAATGACTATATAAAAGATTATTTAACAGCATGAAAAATATTCACAATAAACAAAATGAAAACAGAAGACTGCAAAACTGTTTCCATTTTTTTGTGTTAAAATGCATTGAAAAAGATTGTTAACTAAATGTTAACAACGGATATCTCTAGGTGGAATTACAAGCGATTTTTTTTTTCCTTTTGCTAACGTGAATTTTCTAAATTTTATACATTAAATTCTTGTGGTAAAAACATCGATTTTAAGGAAGTCAAAGACTCTAGGACTCTGGTAGGCAGCAGGTAGTTACCTCTTTTTCATCCCCAGCCAGGCCCTCCGTGAGAGGAGCGTAGAGGATCAGGTACCCTGAGGCTCCAGCCACCGGATTCCATTTTGCCCTCAGACTGTTCTCAGTCACATCATACAGCTCAAGGTCAGAAGCTATAGGTAAAGCAACTGCAAGAGGAGATATTTTTTTAACGTTCAGCCATTTATCACTGTGCTTGCTTATTTCAAAGTATCTATGCATTAGGAGCTACTAAGTAAACATAGCTTATTTTTCAGATAATTTTCATCCTTAAATCTGTTCACATAGCCATGTAAGCCCCTTCCGGGAGAGTAAACATAGCGACTGTTTAAAATCAGGAACATCTTCTAGTTTCTTACACCCCACTACAGTGATGGACACATTTCTCTGGGAGCCAGTCAAGAGCAGCGGGACTATTCTGACCATCATTTTATGCCCATTACCACACACAGTGTCTGACATGCAGTGGCCACTAAAAATAATTGTTGGGTCACTTAATAAATGACAAAATGGGTGGCTGGACAAACACATACGTGAATGAATAAATACTCATCGACATAGTTAATTAGAGACAGTGATAAGATTTCACTCAGTCAAATGCAACAGAGCTTGAGAAAAATGGAATAATCAAGAAATAATATTGGCCATATTTGAGAGGTAAGGAGAAAAGAATTAAGGATAAATTGCAAGTTCCTGGGTTAAATCATGCCAATGAAAACCATGAAACATTGCTGTTTTCAAACATAATTCTAAGCCCTCCACCATCGGTTCCTACCTGCTTTTCCAACCACAATATCAAGTTTGGGACCATGCTACACAGGCAGCTCCCTGTCACACTTCTATCGGAGTGTCTATAGTACTTCTTGCGCTACTTTGTTTGCATGTCCTTGGCTTGAATTCCCTCTCTTACTGGACTAAAACTTCCCTGAGGGCAGAGATTGTCGCTAAAATGTTTCTGCAAAGCAACGGTCTTAACATCTGCCTTACAAACTGTTGCAGGGATAAATCCAAGAAAGTATTGGATGTGGACTGTGATCGTCAAAATGCCTGGCACATTGTTATTGGTGCTGTTTACATTGCCACTGTTCTATCAGAGGCAGAATTTTTAGACCAACTTTGTATAGTGCCTAGCACGTAACAGAAACTCAATTAATGTTTGAAATAACTAAATGAGTAGGTGATCATGTTTATTACAACTATATTTTCCCAAGATTCTCTGAAAGTTTCTGTGTGTGTTATCATGATCATGCTCAAATAAGAAATTACTAGCATTCAAAAACTTGTTTTAATTACAATGATATGAATAATGAAAAGAGATGTAACATAATTTCCATGGTATTCTACCAGACAAGAGAGCAACAGAACTACTGAAATTCAAGCCCAGTGCTTAGTTTATAACACGCATTCGCTAAATATTGTTTATTAAATGATTAATATTTTGCACCCTTCACCACTGAGGTTGCTCTATCCTGAACATACCAGAGTTTTATAACATCCCTCCCAATATGTAGCACCTGCAAAACGCGACTATAGCACAATGCTGCATATACCGTGACAACTATTTTCTATGAATTTGATTCAGGATGCCCTCAATACAACCTAAGCAGAATTCCAGTTTAGGAAAGGCCATCTACGCAATGATGTACAAAGTCAGAAGTGGGATAAAATTCAATACATACGCGTAGTTTCAGTTCCCCGTAGGCCTTCACTAGCAGTGTGGGCATATATTGCGAAGACGGCTATCTGATATTCAGTTAAAGACATCAAGTTCTTCAACACTGTGGACGATACACTTCCATCCACCACCGCCTGTTTAAAGAACAGTTCGAGGAATGAGAGTATGGAATATCTCAGATGCAGAATTGAAATCAAAAAGCAAAAATACCTCTTATTTTAAAGGCTACATGAAAAAAAAAAGCAAAAATACCTCTAGCAAGATCATTTCATTAAATATGTTCTTATTTATGCCACATCCTTTTTTCCACTGTGGCAGTCAATTCTCCTTAAATTTTACATGAAGTGATGCATCTTTTATGGAATATGTACGAAAGTACCTTATTAATTCGTATCTAACGGAAATTGTGTCATTTTCAGGCTAATTATCATCCTATTCATGTTCACTTAATGACAGCAGACATGTGAAATTTTTCCATGGAGCTTTGGGAAGCATTTAAAAGGTTTATTAGTCATGAAAAAGATAGAACCAGTGGAAGCACTCTGATTTTTTTTAGTCCAGATGATTTAAAACTCCATGATCTACTTCTCTAACACGTAAAAAAGAAATCATAAATCCTGCCATAATACAGAAGAAAACTGTCAAACATGCTGAGGTCAATCAGAGGTTTGAACAACAAAGGTTAGTACTTCAAAAAAAAAAAAAAAAGAAAGGGAGATTTCATCACATTTTAACATATTCGCCATGAACTGCTGATTCAAAGATAGGAAATAGGAAGGATCAAATCACCAGGCAATAGGCGTCCTCTCCGGTGATGGCCAACTCATGAAAAAAGATGGCCACAGACGCTTTATTACGGCTTCTCCATTGCACTAATCTCCACAAATATCCAGGAAATCTCAAATCCTGGAGGACTATATGACCACATAATTTGAAACACACAGACTTCATTAAGGCAGAAAGTTGAGACCACTCCCCAAAAAGAAAGAATATATGAATAGTAAAAAGGGGTTCTGGCCAGATCATTAACTGCTGCTTCCTTTTGCTTTAGAACTCAAAAAGAAAAAAAAGTGAAAATAACTTGTGTTAGAAGTGGATACATAATCAGTTCTGAGGGTTATGTGACGGAGGTGAGAAGAGACGATGTAAATACCGTAATCCAGAGAGATGGAAGAACAACATGGACACGTGGAAATGTATTTCAGTCAAATCATTTTAAACATTTGTGACAGAATAATCTCCTTATATACACATTTCTGTCTTGTCCTCACTACTGTAGAAGACTTGAGAGAATAAAAATAATGGTTTGAAAATACTGTCTCTTCATTACCTCTTCTGGTTTTCCACCCCTGGCAGGATAATACACAATTCTGTACTTTTCCACTTTTCCTGGGGCATGAGTCCAGTTCACCATAAAGCTTCTGGCAGTGACTTCAGAGGTAATCAACTCTGTAGGCGGCCCAATGGTGGCAAGGGCTGAGGCTAAATTAAAGAAACACATAAAATGAACCTCTTTCCCAAAGTTATTTCTTACGAAACTGGGAAACTCCATTAGTTAGAAATGACTACTGCTTTTATGCTACCTCTAAGATTTTCATCTCTAGATACACTGATTCAGTTATTCATTCCCACATTTGTTCATTGAAACATTTAAGTTTCTACTAGGCACCAATCACTATGCAAGGTTTTGAAGATGCAAACTTCAATAAGACATAGTCCTTGACTTTCTTGAACTTTCTTAAAGATATGCTATAGAATAACAAAAAAAACAAAGACACAACATTAATCGAGCGTGTGTATACTAAAGGTGATCTTCTGAGCTCTTTAGAAGCATTATCTCATTTAATTTCAACAGTTACTATTATTTCTCCTATTTTGTAGGTGAGAAAACCAAGGCACAGCGAAGTTAAATAACTTGCCCAAGTCTCACAATTAGTAAGTATCAGAGCTGAGATTGATACTTGACTTCTTGACACAGAGCCTGTGTGATTAAGCCTCAGACGGTATAGCTTCTGTACTGAAGACTTCAATGCAACAAATGTTGAATATCTAAAATTAAAGGGAAGAAAAAGCAACTAACATACACTGAATGCCCACTATGAGCCAGACACTATGTAAGCACTTTGTGTGTATTATATACTTGTTAATGCAAACAATTCTATAAAAGATTTGGGACAAGTAAGTTCAAAGTCTTTGAACTTTAGGACTTTTTACTCTCTAAGGGCACTTACCCCAAGGAACTTTAGTAACCATCACAATGGGGAAAAAAAAACATAGTTATTGAACACTAGCTGTGGCTAGGAACTGTATTACATGATTTATCAGCAATCACATGTTTTTTGTGGCAATAGCTGGGCTCTAAAGTAGTCTCATTAAGAAGCTCAGAGAAATTTGTTCAGGAAAATACTGCTTGGCTGCCCAATCTAGTTCCAAGAGATCTGGTCCAGGGAAAGAGGAATGATGGAAGAGAGAAGGGCATGTCGCCAAATAGAATCATTCCACATCCTGGATACAATGAAGGTGGGAAATAAAACCAAACTCTTAAAGGAGGATCTGGATGTTACCCTCTTCTCAGATCACATCCCTATAACCCAGGTATAACCTGCAGACCAATGATATCATGAAAGACAAGGGTTAAAAATCCATGATGACTGTGTTTCCAGGAAGATAGAGTAGATGTACTTTTCCCTATTTTTCCACTAAGTACAATTAAAAATTCTGGAAATTATATACAAAACAAGCATAAGAAGACACTGACAGGCAGAGAAAAGAAGGTAGATAAGCAAGGGACTGTGGGACCCAAGAAATAATACAGTGGTGAGTTCCCTGAGTTTTCCTTTTGCCTTATAAATCCCAGACATGTGCTAAAGAACCTAGCAACTGAGAAACATCCGTAGTTAAAGAAAAAAGCCCTAAGAAAGCCTGCTTTCTCCAGCCAAAGGACCAGGAAAGGGCCAGCCTGCCAAGACAGAAAACTTTTAGGCAATAACTGCTCTACTCTAGACAAATACCCAGGGACAGAACTGTGACCCCACACCCTCTCATGCCAGCAAAGGCCAACCGGGGAGACAAGACTTCTATTTTTCTTGGCTGTAACAGGGTTCCCCAACATTCACTCCTATCCCATCACGCAGCCAGGGTGGTGTGAGAAAAGACCCAGTAGGGAAGAGAGATAATTATCCCTGATGGGTGGTGATGAATCCTTCTACCACCTCCCTCCTCTGTGATATCAGTAGAGACCACATGAGAAGCTTAGACTTCCAACCCCACCTGGTAGTATTAAGGTACCACTCCTTTTCCCCTCTAGGATGCTGTCAGAGGACATCTAGTGGTGAGTCAGTACTTGAAGAAATAATGCCTGAAAATTTCCCAAATTTGCCAAAAGATGTAAGCCACAGATTCCAGAAAATGAGTGTACCCAAAAATGATAGGCTCACAGAAATTCACACCAAGACATACCATAGTCAAACTTCTGAAAATCAAACTCAAAGGAAAAATCTTAAAAGCAACAGGAGAGAAATGACACCTTACCTACAGGGGGAAAGATTCTAATGACAGCAGATTTCTCATCAGAAACCATGGAGGCCAGAAGGAAGCGACACAGCATTTTTCAAGTATTAAAAGAAAAGAGCTATCAACTCAAAACTCTATATCTAGCAAAAATATCTTTCAGGAATCAAGGAAAAACTCAAGACATTCTCAGATGAAGTAAAATTAAATAAGAGAATTTTCCAGCAAGACCTATCCTAAAAGAATGACTAAAAGAAGTTCTTTAAACAAAAAGAATATAATTAAAAGAAGGAATCCCAGGACTAGAGAAAGGAAGAAAGAATTACAGAAAAGCATAAAAATATGGATAAACATAATACATTTTACTTCTCCTCTTGAGTTTTCTAAATTATTTTTGATGGTTGAAGAATTATACCAATTTTTGATGTGGTTCTAAATATATAGAGAGGGAATATTTAAGAAAATTATACTATACACAGCTATAGTAAAGGAATTTGAAGGAAGGTAAGGTTTCCACACTTCATTCAAACTGGTAAAATGTCAACACCAGCAGACTAGGATATATATAATGTAATACCTAGAGCAACCACTAAAAAAGCTATACTAAGAGATTCTGTCAAGATTATCAATAAATCAAAGTGGAGTTCTAAAAAATGTTTAAGTAACCCACAGGAAAGAAAGATAAGGAAAACAGAGAAATGAAAACAGAAAGAACGAACATAAAAAACCACAAATAAACTAGCAGGCTTAAGCCCAAATGTATCAATAATCACATTAAATCCAAATGGCCTAAACACACCAATTAAAAAGAAGAGATTAGCAGAGCAAATTAAAAAACATGACCAACTATATGCTGTCTACATGAAACCAACTTCAAATGTGATATAGGGAGGTTGAAAGTAAATGAATAAAAAAGTTTTATCAAGTAAACATTAACCAAAAGGGAGTAGAAATGGCTACATTAGCATCAGATAAAGTAGAGTTCAGAACAAAGAAAATTACCAGAGACAGAGAGGGACATTACATAATGATAAATGGTTAATCCACCCAGAAAACATAGCATCCTAAATGTGTATGTATCAAAGAAAGAACTGCAAAATATATAAAGTAAAAACTGATAGAACTGAAAGAAGAAATAGACACATCTACAATTATAGATGGATATTTTAACATAACCTCTCCCAACTATTATTAAGACAACTAGACAAAAAAATCAGCAAGGATATGGAACTCAACAAGACCATCAACTAATAAGATTCAGTCAAAATAGAACATTGCACATAACAGCAGAATACACACCCTTTTCAAGCACCCACAGAGCATATACTGACATAAAAATAAACCACATCCTGGGCCATAAGACCAACCTCAGCAAATTTAAAAATTGAAATCATATAGAGTGTGTTCCCTGATGATAATGAAATCAAAATAGAAACCAACAACAGACAGGTAACAAAAAAACATCTAAACACTTGGAAACTATAAATAACACACTTCTAAATAATCAATGGATCAAAGAAGATCAAAATTATTTTGAATTGAATGAAAATGAAAATACAAAATACGTGGCATGTTGCTAACATCATGCTAACATGATGCTGAGAAGGAAATTGATAGCATGTAAGTAATTACATTAGAAAAGAGAAAACATCTCAAATCAATAATCTAAGTTTCCTTCTCAAGAATCTAGAAAAGAACAAAATAAATCCAAAACCAGCAAAAGGAAGAAAGTAAACAAGAGCGGAAATCAATGAAATTTAAAACAGAAGAAAAATAGAGAAAATCAATGAAACCAAGAGCGAGTTCTTTGAAAAGCCTTTTTTTAAAAAATAAAGGACGAGCCCCTAGCAAGGTTATGAAAGAAAAAAAGAGAGAGAAGACAAAAATTACCAATATCAGGACTGAAAGAGGATCCATCACTATAGACCTTGCAGACATGAAAAGAGCACTAAGGAAATACTATGAACAACTCTACACACATAAATTCTACAAGTTCTATGAAATGGACCAAGTCCTTGAAAAGCAGAAGCTTTCCCCCCAAGATAGAGAATAGGCAGGGATGTTCATTCTCATCACTCTTATTCAACATAGTAGCGGAAGTTTTAGCCAGTGAAGTAAAGCAAGAAAAGGAAATAAAAAGCACAGAGATCAAAAGGGAAGAAATAAAACTGTCCCTATTTGCAAATGATGTGATGTTCTACATAGAAAATGCCCCAAAATTTAGAGAAAAATTCCTAGAATGAATTAACAAGTTCAAATAGTAAGGTCACAGGATATAAGATAAAAAATAGAATTGTATCTGTACATACCAGCAGTGAACATGTGCGCACTGCAATTAAAAATACAACTAAAACCTCCCCCCAACATTGAAACACTTAGATGTAAATAGAAAAAAGAACTTGTATAGAACATGTATTCTGAAAACGACAAAATCCTGATGAAGAAATCAAAGAATATCTTAACAAATGAAAGGATTTGCCATGTTCATGGATTGGAAGAATCAACACAGGAAAGACATCAATTCTTCCCAAGTTGATATTTGATAATTGACAATTGACTTAATGCAATTCCTGTCAAAATCCCAACAAAATTTTTTGTAGAATAAAGATTATTCCAATATTTATCTGAAAAGGTAAAGGAAGAATGATAGCCAAAAAAAATTTGCAAAAGAGTAATCAAGTGGAAGAACTCAGTCTATCCAATGTCAAGACTTACTCTATAGCTAGAATAAATCAAGACTGTGTGATATTGGAACATAGACCCAATGGAACAGATTAGAGAACCCAGATATAAACCCACACAAGTTTGCCCAACTGATACTTGACGAACATGCAAAGTAACTCAATAGCAGAAATAGAGCCTTTCAGCAAGTCGTGCTGAAGTAACTGTATATTGATAGGCCAAAAGAAAGAACCTGGAACTAAACTTCAAATCTTTTACAAAAATGCACTCAGATCATGGACTTACATGTAAAATATTTTAGAAATAAAATGCGAAACTTTTAGAATAAAATACATAGGAAAATCTTTGGGATCTAAGGCCAGGCAACGGGTTCTTAGACTTGACACCAAAAGCACTAACCATAAAATTAAAAATTGATAAATTGGATCTCACCAAAATTAAAAGACCTTTGTTCTGCAAAAGACTTTGTTAAAACAATGAAAAGACAAGTTACAGATTAGGAGAAAATATTAACAAACCACATATCTAATAAAGGATTAATTTCTAGAATATAAATAAAGAATTCTCAAAACTCAACAGTTAAAAACTAAACCCAAAAAATAAAACCAAAAATAGCCCAATTAGAAAATGGGCAAAATAATGAATAGACATTTCACCCAAAAGGATATACAGATGCAAAATAAGCATGCAAAAAGATGTTCAACTTCATTAGCTAGCAGAGAATTGCAAATTAAAACCACAATGAGATATCACTATACACCTATCAGAATGGCTAAAACAAAAAATAGTAACAACAACAAATGTCGGTGACAATGCACAGAAGCTGTGTCACTCATATATTGTTGGTGGGAATCAGAATGCTACAGCCACCCTGGAAAACAGTTTAGGTCCCTTAACTAAACTAAACATGCAACTACCATACAATGCAGCAATTGCACTCCTGGGCATTATCCCAGAGAAAAGAAAACTTCTGTTCACACAGGAACCTATATGTAAATCTTCATAGCAGCTTTATTTGTAACAGCCCAAAAATGGACACAATTCAGATGTCTTTCAATGCTTAACAAACTGTGGTACATCTATACCGTGGAATACGACACAGCAGTAAAAAGGAAAGAGCTACTGATATGTGCAACAGCTTGGATGAATCTCCAGGGAATCACCCTGAGTGAAAAAAGCCAATCCCCAATAGTTACTGACCACATAATCCCATTTATATAATATTCTCAAAATGAAAAGTATTTAGAGATGGGGAATACATTAGTTGTTGTCAGGGGTTCAGGAGGGGTTGGAGGAAAGATATAAGTGAATGCGGCTATAAAAGGACAACAAGAAGGATCCTTGTGGTGATGGAAATATTCTGTATCTTGACTGTATCAACGCCAATATCCTGCCTGTGACACTGTACTGTGGTTTTGCAACATGTTACCATTGAGGGAAACGGACAAAGTATGCACAATCTGTAGATTAACTCTTACAACTTTATGTGAATGTACAATGATCTCAAAATCCAAAGTTTAATTTAAAAAAAAAGTGATGGCCTAAATGCAACACGGTGGAGAAAATTATCTAGTGGTTAAAATATCCCTTCTCCCCTACAGAGTCTGCCAACATACTCCCTTTTCTACTCTGATGATTCACGTCTTAGGAGAATAAAGGACTCTATTTAAAAAGTCAACATGAAAAATGACGAGAATTTTCATAATCCACGGTGGCCTTTTGCACAGGGGGACACCCGCATGCTCTGTCTCTCGTTTTACCTTTGATCTCCTTGTCCTGTTCCTCCACCCTGGAGCAGACGGTCCTAGTCAGGCTCTCCACAACTGTGTGCATCAGGTCAAACTCGGCGACATTGTACACATGAGTGCTGTCCGGTTCGGAGGCGATCTCCTGCAGTTCATTCTCATCGGCGTTTTTCACCCCTTGCATTGAGGACAACAGGGAGGGCCGTGACATTCATGCCCCATTTGAAAAAGCAACTGCAGTGAACCCGACCCCAGCCATCAGTCCTCACTGCAATAAAAGCATCGGCTTCTTTAAAGAGGCACAGCTCATGTCGGATTGGGTTTTTAAAGTCACCTTCAGAATCATTTTTAAACGATTAGATCTTAATTTTGTTCAGTATATCTTAAAAGGAAGATGTTCTGATGAAACTAAACTTCTGTCTTGCATGAATATTGCAGGAGCAATAGTAATTAAACCAGGATCCTAAACTATCAAAGCTTCACATTCCAATTTCTTTAAAATAAGTTTACTTAAATGGGACAGACTGCTAGAATAAAAATTATATATACAAAATTATTATTATTATTATTATTATTATTGTATAGCACTAAGGGAAAGCTTGGGAAAAAAATTAACACGTTCAAGTAAAATTGTCTGGCTAGTAACCACTGCAATTTTGCTAATGGAAATGGCTCTGGTTCTTCTACGATGTTTATTACTATAGGTCAAGGGCAATGCTGGGTGTTTGGAACACACCAGAGAACAGAGTGAGGCAGAAAATCCTCGGCTCTCAAAGAACATTTCTAGTCTGTCTTAGCACTGGATGCTAACACTTAGAGTGTGCTTAATAGGCCCCAAGCACTTCAGTGTTTTATGTATGTTGACACATTTAATCCTCACAACCAACCAATGAGTTTGGCACTAGTGTTTCTTCCATTTTATGGGTGACTAAATTGACGCACAGAGAGGTTAATTAACTTGCTCAAGGAAACACGACTAGGAAGTGGACAGCTGGGATTCCACCCACGCAGTCTAGATCCACAGTTATATGCTTTTAACCATGAGAGCCTACTGCCTCTCAGAAGAGTGCACCTTAAAATGAGTAAACATTTACCAACAAAATTAGAAACAGAAAAAGAGAGGCCCAGGGTTGGGTTTTTTATGAGTGTGAAGGTACGATTTCTCCTCCTCAGGCTTCAGCCAACAAGAGGTATTTCTTTATAAATCCCTGTCTTGCAATCATCTGAGGGGGTTAGAAAGAGGTACTAAAGAACAAGAAAGAGAAATTACTTGTGGCAACATGCATTACTTTTTTGATGCCTTGCTGTACCATTTAATTTATCTTCCAACCTCAACATAATTGAGTAACAAAGCAATAGTTGTCTCTGAACTATTTGCTTCAGGGGGTTATAAGATAACAAATACTACTGATTTCCAGGTAATTTCTATAGAAATGTCCAAATCACATCTAAATGAGTTCACTTGAAGTTTTGTTTAAAAACTCATCCGCTCATTATTAACCTGACCAGAAAATGGAGAGTAAACACATAAATTAATTTTTCATTATTTTAAAGTCTTCCAAAGGGATTTCCTCTGCCGGACAAAAGGATAGAACAATAAAAAATGAAAAATAAATCTATCTCTCTGATGTATCTTGCCTGAAGGACCTTCTACAATACTTGCTAAAACACACAGTTGGATCTATGTCCACAATAACAAAATAACATTGAGTGCATGCTGAAGCAATGAGCTTAACGTCAATAAAGCTTTTCATGGCACTTAGTTAAAACCGGCAAGTTTGGATTCATACAAGAATTTTCTAGGGAAGATAGTCCCCAATCTGTCTCTCTCTCTCTCGTCTTTCCAAACGCAATAGTTCAACTGTTGCAAACAGCATGAAGAAGAGATGAAATGGTCATCCTGTCTTGAAAGGAATTTGTTTTATAGGAATTTTGCCTTGTTTCTCTTTGGGCCCCAGCACCCATCACAATGCCTGGCTCACAGCAAATAAGCAAATACTTCTTTAATGAAACATTCTATAAACCGTATTTTGAGGAGAAAATTTGGGAATGGATCAAAGGAATTGTTTCTTGTTATTTGAGTTTTTTGTTATTGTTGTTCACTGATAGCTTTGAAAGATGTCCTGTTAAACCTCAAGATGAGAAATGCGAATGCCAAGTAAATCTGAAATAATTCTCAGGACAAAATTCACATTTTAAGTCAGGACTGAAGTTGCCATATAGTTAAAACCATTTAGTTTATTGCCCATAGAGTTTCCAAGGATGTGCTGGTAAATGTTTAACAATCAGCTTTCTGCACTAATTTGTAATGTTTTGCTGATTTCTCTGTTATAAACACCCTCACTATGGCTGATTTCAAACTACCAATGCAAGGTCACAGAATGCAAACTTGGGAAGAGATGCACACAATTGGCTCTTGCAAATGGGTGTGACCTGGCTCCAGCATACCCCTGAGATATAATACACACACACACACACACACACACACACAAACATACACACACTAATAAGGATATAATTTACCAAAACCAAAGCTTGAACTTATTTTTCTTATTTTTTCCTCTGAATTTCCTTTGCTCTTTCTTCTATGAACAGAACACACAGCCTTTACTAGCAGTATTTTATAACGGCTTCTGCTGTAGGAAAACCCCCTTCCCTTATCTGAATAGTAATAATAATACTTTTCTCTTATATCTATCTTTCACAAGTATTTTCATTTTTAATACTAAAGGTAATGTTGCTGTCTTAGGAATCTTTTAGACACACTAAATTATTTAACGACCATTTATTGGACACATTAAGTGTCAAGCACTGGGTTAGGTTCTGGGAACGAAAAGATGAAGAAGACACAACCTTGCCCTCTAGGACGTCACTGTCCAGACGCCCTGCAGGGACAAGGAACAGGAAAGAGAGGGAAGAGCACTTTCCATAGCCCCTTCTTCCTTCTGCAGCTGTTCTCAATCAACACGTGGCTGGACACTAGTAGGAAATAAGTTCTGAAAAAAATGGCTTATCAGAAACGTGCTCTGATGAAACAAAACATATAAACAGGGAAACATTTTAGGATCTTTCTCTAAGGGAGAGAAACTTGAGTAATACACAAGGAGACTGTCCAATGGGTTTACCAGTAGTTCTCAACCTTGGAGAATGTTTTCAAAGTACAGATTCCCAGGGCCCTCTTCTCCGGATATTTCAATTTAGTAGGACTAAAACGGGTCCCTCATATCTGTATTTTTCATGCTGACATCCAGTTTGTCACTCCTAACTGGTGGATAAGTCCAGGGTAAAAAGCATTCTCTTCTGATAGAAGAAATATCTCACAGTCAGTTCACAAAGAGAAGATTGCATCATATTCTCAATAAATGTTGGGAGATAAATACATTTTAATGAGACTAAAGATTGATAATAAATAGAAAAATTAAATACGGAAAACATAATGAAATGGACCATTCATAATAACCAATTTTAAATGTTTTCAGAACCCCGTTGAGGAACTTGCTCTGGCATTTTGATCTGTATTTCAGTGTTGCTTGATAATCAGGCTTTTTTTCTGCTGAGAAAGTCTGTCAGTCTCTACCAAATAAAAGACCTTCTGGTTGCCAAAGAAAATGTAAACATTTTAATCAAGAGCAAAGTTGCATCATCATCTAAATATTGTGCAGTTCTCTGAATGTGTGCCATACATATCCTTTTCCACAAGAACGATACCTTATAAAGAGTTAGTTTCAAAGAAATAATATGGCATATCTAGAACTCTGTGCTTTCTTTAAATAGCTTCAGGACCCTAATTCCTTGAAACTGATAAATTAGTTTCTCTCTATACGACCAAAGAAGAGACAGATATAAAGTGCTACTGAAAAGAAAAGTCTCAACTAATTAAAAGATAACAAACACCTACCCAGAGATCCTCACACTATTGGATGTATGACATTTGCCATCACTTCCATTTTACATGCAAGGAACTTGGGCTCAGGTCACATGATGGCTACAACTACAGTCAGGGCTAGAAATTTCTGACTTTCAATGAAATGCACTTTGCATTACACATTGTTTCAAGTGGTTGTGTGTCTGCGCCCATTGTGGAAAGAGGACCATAAATAACACTTACCTATGGCAAACAGTTCCACACCAGACTCACGAAGGTTTCTGGATGGTGGAATAATATCATCTTGGGACTTGCCATCTGTGATTAAAATGCCAATTTTGGACACTCCAGACCTTGCTCCTGCTTCTGGTTTAAAGCTATTTTCAAAAATGTAGTTCAAAGCAAGACCTGGGAGAAAACAAGGAAAAAGAAACACAAACCAATCATCTCTAATAAAAAGCCTTCTAATTCTGCAAAATGCAACCACAAGCTGATTAACTTATTGAGCTAAAGGAGTTTTTATTAGATGTGATCTTTCATCTCTATTTTTACAAGGATCTTTTCCTTGACAGATCTGATGAAAAACTAAAACCTACCAGAATAGAGGTAATAAAAATAACTGAATATTGCACCATTTCAGAAACTAGCATTTATAAAGAACTCTGAATTTGTGGCCAATAGATGGTCACAGATCTGTGTACAAGAAAATCTAAACCTTTATAATTTAGGATGAAGCAAGAATACCCACATAGAAGCTACTGTCCCAAATATTATCACTACACATTCAATTTTGTTCATGATGGTCTAAAGAACAAAAATTCTTTTCCTCTCTTTTTTAGGGGTAGTGGGAGCAGATCTAAAATGATAATTGAACTCTCGCCTTTTAGTGTGACACTTTTTACCCAGAAAAAATAAGAAATGTTGCAATATTGTTATAGGGTTTGTGTTTAATAAATGTTTTGTTGTATTAATAAAAAACCCATTCGATTAGGCCTCAAATGGCGAAGCAACGATCAGGATTTCAGTGGATTACTTAAAAGTCAAGCATAGCATTTATATAGTTAAACTATCCATCATGTGCTGTGGAAGAAAATAGCACGTACTAAGGTTAAAACCTGGAATAACCCCTTATGGTTGGGCCATGGATAATTATAATCTAAACATCCTTACATTACTCATTTATCAAAAATACTTGTGAGCCAAAGATCCACAAATATTTTCACAATAACTACTGATTGCAGAATAAGGGCAAAGAAAATACCTTTCTTGAAAATAAGATAGAAATCTGTTTTTATTTAATTGACAGGGTGGCTGGAGGAGAAGACAAGGGAAAGAAAAGGAAATGAACTGACAAAGCTTAAGACAGCTGCTGCAGACTGGCACGCTCAGGGATCGCTCTGCTGTCTTCTAGCCCCAAAAGGCCTTTCCTGGGACAGCAATAGGAATGAGATGTCTGAGCTTTAACTCTTGATGCTGAGGTTGAGAAAAGAGCCATCTGAGAACTTTAGATGCTAGTTTGGTTAAAAAAATACTATGCTCAGTCTTACAGAGTGGCAGAATAAAGTGATAAAACTATTCTTTAGCAAGATATGTTGCTAAAAATGTGCAGTGAACAAAACGTACCTGTTAGTGTATTTCCTCCCTTGTATGGTAGATTTCGGACAGCATCGATCACCTCATCTTTTGTGTTAAAGGCATTCAAGTGCCATTCTATTCTGGGGTCTCCGCTATACTGTGCAAGACCTGGAAAATAAAGATAAGAAAGTCCACCCAGAAATGATGGGTTACTCAAAGATCTGGTGAACTATTCCAGAAACTAGAATGATGAAGGGCCTAATCTTTGCAACATTTTCTTCTCTGCCTCACTATGTACTTTCAAAAAGAATTCCTGACATCAATTTAAGGAATTAATTTGGACTATCTGGGCGCCAGGGGAATGTACTTATCTTCTAGCCATTTAGAATTGAGCATCCAATTAGGTAAAGAGCATTTTTTTAAAAAAAGTATGATCATGTTTGTAGGTAAAAGATCTAGATTTATTTGTTTGTTTTTATTCTCAAAGGAATGAGTTTCCTTAACAGCTACTTAAATGTGATACTTTGAAACTTTAATAAAGTAGATATGTTACTCAAAGATTTACTTCTTTTTTTTTTTTGCTTTTTATCTCGGCTTGAATTAATTTGGCGAAGATCATCTTGTACTACAAAACTATTTCCAATCTTCAATTTTCTTAGTTCAACATTTCACTGGATTCAGCTGTTTCTCTTAAAGAAGAAGAAAACTTTTATGTGATAAATGCTTAAACCGACTGTAACTTTAAAAGTTTTATTATTATTAGGCAGAGAAGATTTTGACTTTTCAGAAAATTAAAATGTGTTCAATAATTAATTGAATGAAAGTGTCACAGCAAAACTTAGTAGGAGTAAATATTTCCTGATCCAAGCTTGCACTTTTGGGAACATCCTGTGATTCTGAAAGTTACTTTGTAAAGAGTTTTTGAAATTTCTTAAGAAGCTTCCCAGCAGTTTTACAATGACAACTGACTGCTGTTAATAACAGAAGAGGTACCAATTCGTGTCTTCTCTGAGCCCACGTCGAACGCTGTAACCAGGTTTTCCAAGAAAAGCCGAACCAGTCTGAAGTTGAATCTTCCAATACTCCAGGAACCATCAACCAGGATTACAATATCAGCGATCGCTGGAGTTTCACAGAAAAATTTCACTTCTGCAAAGGACAAACCAGAAAAGCATCCGGTGTTACTGGTGGAACTTTTAAAAGAGTGAGTTAACTTGAATGTCTTTCAGATAACTTAGTGCTAAGAATACAATAAAGTTCGCATTAAAGCAACCATGTTTTTACAACCTTTCCCTTAAACAAATTTTCTACTAGGAAAAAATTGTGGTAACAGCTGGCAGCAGAGCCAGTGTCCTGGAAATAGAAAAACACTGGCAGGTTCACACCATCCTGGCAACTCCAGCCTTCTGCATATTTCAGAAAGTAGTGTCTGTGCAAAATCATCCAGCGTTGGGTTTTAGCCTGCAGATTCTTTCCAGGAAAGTTCTTAGCAACACCAATATGCGAGAGTCAGCAGAGATGGGAAGATGGCCAGGAAGCAGAGAGGCAGCTGTCCTATTTTGATAAGTCTATGTCGAGGAAGTGGTAGGAGAAGAGGAATATGGGCTTCCTGAATTCAAGGAAAAGTCAGGGCCGTGCATTTAATCTAAGAAATGTACCCAGACCTTTGCTAAAGTAAGATGGGTTTGTGGAAGAAGAAAATTGCAAAAGGGCCCAAGAGTTTCCCCCAATTCAAATTCTTTAGCCTATTGTGTCTATGTGACAATAAGATTTTGTCCCAAAAAATCATTTAAGTAATTGATTTTTTAAGTGGTTCAATTAGGCTTCAGAATAAGGATTTAGAAAAGGATGCCCAGTGGCTGGGGTGGCACTACCCTGAGCTTTATCCTCTGGGAAAGCCCCAGCCCACAGTGTGGGCAAGACGCAGAGGGCAAACAGGGGTCTTCACAACAAAGGAGGAGGCCCTCTGACGTAGGGTAGGTCTGCGCTTGACTGGGTGAAAACCGCCACTTGCATTCACTCAGAGCCAAGACATTAAAATATTCTTAATGTGTTCAAGAACTCTTAAAACTTTCATGGTACTGGGAGTTCCTTTAGAAGCATCGCTTCATACTGTAGTTTGTGCAAAGGACTGCTTAACTTTACTGAATTTTCATAGTAGGACTAGAGATCATGAATATTGTGCATGTTTCTTTGCGTCCATGTCAACTTATTAAAATTGGCAGCAAATCCCTATTTAGTTTGTTTTCTGACATTACAGTGACAATAAAACAATATTTGAAATACAATTTAGGTAATGAAAAGCAAAATACAGAAGTGCCCATAAATAAATTGAATATATTTTTTTCCTGGAGGAAAAAATAGTTGAACTGCTATGGCTGGGGCAGGCGGTTTAATATAAGTCTCTGCATCTACCAGGCCACATTTTGCTAAGAGATTCTTGGTATTTTCCCCAGACGTAAATATGCATGGAATACCTAGATCCTTTTACCAGATGGGAAAATAATCTATTTGCCAATGAAATCCTCAGATACGCATCTGAGTAAGGAAGCTAAACTGTACAGCTTGATCCAAGGTTTATATACTACACTTTTGGGCACCAAACATCCCTTCTTTAATAACCAAACACAAAGCCACCTCCAACTTGGGAGGCAGCCCTACTATACCACACTGAAATATTCTAAAACAGAACACCGCAAGTCACGGGATAGAAATTAATTTGGTTTTGGGAAATAATCAGGGAAAACTGAAGTCTTATGAAGTTCCACAAACCCATTACTCTCAGTTTTTATGAGGAAACTTAACTCAAATGGAAAGTAGTTTTCTTTTTCTTTCAAAATTATTAGGGATATTATTTCACTTTTTAATTATTTGGATACATTATAAATAAGATCTTAGAAAGGGAACAATTTCTGTCTGCTTATTTAGAAGAGGACTATGGAAACTGATATTTTCCATTTCAAAATTGTTTCCAACAAAAATATTTTGTTGACTTAGTTCATCCAAGTCATTTTGACTTGGTGATATAAATTCCATATAGTTCCAAAGTAAGATATAAGGTTAATTCCTGTATAAGAAGACCTAAAAAAAAGGAGAGGTTTACTGGGTTCATGGATTGGAAGAATCAACATAGAAAAGATGTCACTTCTGCCCAAACCGATATTTCATAATTGAGAACTGATTCAATGCAATTCCTATCAAAATTCCAACCGTATATTTTTTGTAGAATAAAGATTATTCTAATATTTATATGAAAGGGTAAAGGAAGAAGAAGAGCAAAAATAATTTTGAAAAAGAAGAATGAAGTGGGAGAACTCAGTCTACCCAATCTCAAGACTCACTCTATAGACAGAATAAATCAAAACTGTTTGATATTGGGAGAGATTTAGACACATGGACCCAATGAAACAGATTAGAGAACCCAGACACAAACCCTCACAAATTCACCCAACTGATATCTGACAAACTTGCAGAGCAATTCAATGGCAGAAATAGAGCTTTTTCCAAAAGCAGTGCTGGAATAATTGTACATCAATAGACAAAAAAGTGAACCTTGAACTGTACTTCAAATCTTTAACAAAAATTAACTCATACTTAAATGTAAAACAGAAAACTTTTAGAAAAAAATTGAAAGGTGAAAATCTTCAGGTTCGAAGGCCAGGCAAAGGGTTCTTAGACTCAACACCAAAAGCACTAGCCATAAAATAAAAAATTGATAGATTGGACCTCATTAAAATTAAAACTCTTGGCTCTACAGAAGACCTTTTTAAAAGATGGAAACACTCCTTGATTTCAAAATATGCTACAAAGCTATAGTAACCAAAACAGCATGGTGCTGGCATAAAAAATAGACACACTGTTCAATAAAACAGAACTGAGAGGCCAGAAATAAATCCACATATATATGGACAACTAATTTTCGACAAAGGAGCCAAGAACATACAATGGAGAAAGGAAAGTCTCTTCAATAAAGGGTGGTGGGAAAACTGGAAAGCCACATGCAAAAGAATGAAAGCAGTCCATTATCTTACACAATGCACAAAAATCAACTCAAAATAGATTAAAGACTTGAATGTAAGATCTGAAACCATTAAACTTTTAGAAGAAAACACAGTCAGTACATTCTTAGACATCGATCTTATCAGCATTTTTTCAAATACCGTGTCTGACCAGGCAAGGGAAACAACAGAAAAAAATAAACAAATGGGACTACATTAAACTAAAAAGTTTCTGCACAGCAAAGGAAACCATCAACAAAACAAGAAGACAACGTAACAATTGGCAGAAGATATTTGCAAACCATACATCAGATAAGGGGTTAATATCCAAAATATATAAAGAACACATACACCTCCACAACAAAAAAACCAACAACTCAATTAAAAAATGGGCAAAAGATCTGAACAGAGATCCCTCCAAAGAAGATATACAGATGGCCGACAGGCACATGAATAGATGTTCAACATTGTTAACTATCAGGGAAATGCAAATCAAAACTACGATGAGATATCACCTCACTCCCATCAGCATGGCTGTAACAAGACAGGAAACAAGAAGTGTTGGAGAGGATGTGGAGAGAAGGGAACTCTCGTACACTGCTGGTGGGAGTGTAAACTGGTGTAGCTACTAGGGAAAGCAGTATGGAGTATCCTCAGAAAATTAAGAATAGATCTACCATATGATCCAGTTATCCCACTGCTGGGCATTTATCCAAAGAACTTGAAAACACAAATGCACAAAGATACATGCACTGCTATGTTCATCGCAGCATTATTCACAATAGCTAAGACTTGGAAGCAACCTAGGTGCCCATCAAGGGGCGAATGGATAAAGAAGATGTGGTATATATACACAATGGAATACTACTCAGCCATGAGAAATGATGAAATCTGGCCATTTCTGACAACACGGATGGACCTTGCGGGTATTATGCTAAGTGAAATAAGTCAGAGGGAGAAAGTCAAATATGGTATGATCTCACTCATAAGTAGAAGATAAAAACAACAACAAATAAACACATAGCAACAGAGATTGGATTGGTGGTTACCGAGGGGAAGGGGGGGAGGTACGAGGGTGAAAGGGGTGATTAGGCACGTGTGTGTGGTGATGCATTATAATTAGTCTTTGGGTGGTGAACATGATATAACACAGAATTCGAAATATATTATGACATACACCAGAAATTTATATAATGTTATGAACCAATGTTACCACAATAAAAGTAAATAAATAAATACAAGGATGGAAAGATAAGCTAGAGATTTGGAGAAAATATTAGCCAACCACATATCAATAAATGGCTTAGAATCTAGAACATAAAGAAATAACTCTCTAAGCTCAACAGTTAAAAACTAAACACAAAAAACAAAACCAAAAAAAATTCAGTTAGAAAATGAGCAAAAGACATAAGCAGACATTCACCAAAGAGGACACACAGATGCAAACTAAGCACGTAAAAAGATGTTCAACTTCACTAGCCATCAGGGAAATGCAAATTATAACCACAATGTTATTTCACTGTGTACATCTATCAAAATGGCTAAAATAAAACATAAGGATAACAACAAATGCTGGCAAGGATGTGTGGAAACTGGATCTCTCACACATTGTGCATGGGAATATAAAATGGTACAACCACTCTGAAAGCAGTTTGGCAGTTTCTTTAAAAAGTGTACATGAATTTTTCATGTGATCCAGCAATTGCATTGTTGGACATTTATCCCAGAGAAATGAAAACTTACATTTGCACACAAAAAAACCATACAAAAATGTTTATATCAGTTTTAGTCATAATAGTAAAAACCTGAAATTAGTTCAGATGTCTTTCAACAAGTTAATGGATAAGCAAATTGGTCCATCCATACCCTGTAATATCACTCAGCAATAAAAAGGAAAGAACTATTGATACACACAATGACTTGAATGAATCCTCAAGGAAGTATCAGGAGGGAAAAAAAGCCAGTCCCAAAAAGTTACCCACTTCATGATTACACCTATGTTAAAAATTTTTTTTCTTGTAGGAAGATTAGTCCTGAGCTAACATCTACCACCAATCCCTCCTCTTTTTGCTGAGGAAGACTGGCCCTGAGCTAACATCTGTGCCCATCTTCCACTACTTTATATGTGGGATGCCACCACAGCTTTGGCTTGACAAGTGGTGCATATGTCCGCACCCGGGATCCAAACCAGTGAACCTCAGGTCACTGAAGCAGAATGTGCGAACTTAATCGCTGTGCCACCAGGCTGGCCCTGACACCTATGTAAAATTTTTGAAATGAAAAAAATGTAAAAACTGAGGACTGATTCGTGGTTGTCAGGAGTTAAAGATGGGGAATAGGAAGGAGGGAGATGTGCTTATGAGAGGGCAACACAGGGATTTTTATGGTGATGGAACTGTCCAGCATCTTGAGCGTACTTAAGGATACACAAACATGCAATGTGATAAAATTGTATAGGACTACATAAACACACACAAAAATGATACAAGTAAAATTGGGGAGATCTGAACAAGTGGATGTATTGCATCAATGTAAATACACTGGTTGTGATATTGTACTACAATTTTGCAAAATGTTACTACCAAGGGAAACTGGGTACAGGGTACACAGATCTTTACCATTCCTTATAGCTTCTTGTGAATCTACAATTACCTCAATAAAAATCCATTTAAACAGCATAAATAATAAAAAAATAATGTCTAATGAAACCAATGTAAGAAAATATATGGACCCTCAGGATCTCTTGCACATTGCTGGTAGTAACGTAAATTGTTGCAAATTCTTTAGAACATATTTTTGGCATTTCCTTCTCAAGCTGGAAATTCACCTATCTTGCCCCCAGCAATTCCACTCTTAAGTCTACACCCAAGGGAAATTCTTGCACATGGACAATAGGAAGCAAGTCGAAGAAGTCTGATAACAGCACTGTTTACAATAGTTAAAAGCTGGAAACAATTCCAATATCCATCAATAGGAGAGTGGATCAGTACCTGTGGCATACAATGGAATATTATATATGCACAAAAACAAATGAGCTATATTGAAATGCAACAATCTGGATGAATCTTAGCAACATATTGCTATTCTGTGGGTAACAATATTTTGTGGAGGGAAAATAAGCCCCAAAAGATCACGTTTAGCATGATATCTTTTTATAACAATAAAAACAACTAATACAAAATATAATCTTTTGGGGCTGGCCCCATGGCATAGTGGTTAAGTTTGGCGCACTCCACTTCAGCAGCCCAGGTTCGTGGGTTTGGTCCTGGGCGTGGCCCTACACCACTCGTCAGCCATTCTGTGGTGGCAACCCACATATAAAGTGGAGGAAGATTGGCACAGATGTTAGCTCAGGGCTAATCTTCCTCAGCAAAAAAAAAAAAAAAAAAAAAAAATATATATATATATATATGTAAAATCTTCTTAGAAATACATATATAGATGCTGTAGACCTATTTAAAAAGAAAAGCATGATGATGATGATGAAGACAGGATCCAAGATTGTCATTGCCTTGGGTGAGGGGAAGGAAAGAGGTGGGATGGCAGCAGTACCATATGGTTATATGTGGCTTGTGACCAAGGTCTTAGCTTTTGGGAGTAGAGGGGGTTTGGGTGCTTATTATGCCATTAAAAATAACTAGTTAAGTAACTAATTTTAAAAAGAGGAAAGTAATCCTATCTAGCATGGAGAAAGTATTAACTAGAAAAATGATTTTAGTGTTTTATTGCACAGTTGAAGAATCAAATCTTAAACACAAGCCACAATTCTGCATGCTTCATTTGAAATTAAGACCTATGCCCTGTTTTCTAATTTAATGACTAGTATCTGTTACATCAGCAGAAAGATGCTGTTTTCAAGGGTTTCAGAAGGCAAAATCTATAATTGGTTTTGCATTCCAAAGTATGATTTTTCCTCAAGATTAGTGCACATTGACTTGGGAACTGTGAAAAACATATTTCTTTTTCAAATGCCCTAAACCCTGGTCATTAGCTCTAAGACACATCCAAACACAATGACCCTCAGGGCTGTTTCCCACTGTCGCAGGCACAGACGCAGTGTGTCCACCTCCAGTAAGATTTAGTGTACGCAGAACTCTCTCGAACACGTGACGTGTCTGCCCCAACGACAGGTTTATCTGTGCCAGAGGCAAAAAATGGGTCAAATACTTGGGGCAAGAGGTAGTTTTAAAGCTTCCATATTAAGTTCAATAACCACACATCTCAAACGTAACTCCAGCTGTTATAGGGAATCGTTTAAAAAATATATTCAAATTTTACCAAAATTTGAATTTATTAAATTTGGAGTATATTCAGATCTTACTAAAAATAAGAGTCCAGATTCAGCACTGATGACAAATAACATTCCTTTCCACTGGCAAATATGCTACCCATTCCAGCATTCTTAATTGGAGAGGGACCAATGAGAAAGAAAGCATTAAGCACCTTAAAATATGTTATGGAATCAAGTGGTGGAAAACCAGACACACCTGGGAGTCAGGGTGAATTGTATGAAACCTTGCAGCCAAATGTAATTTAACACGGCCTTTTAAATGGAGAAGTACATATGCTTTTATTGTTAAAACAATATTCCATAACTAATTTTTAAAGAATACCATAAAAATCTCGAACTGTATTTTAATTCAGCTCTTGGCTTAACATGGGCTTTCTCTAAAATGCAATTCTGAAAATACAGGTGGTATAAAAATTTAAAAAGCTAAGCAGCTGAACACAATCAAAGAAATCACTCAATATATAGGCTAGATCACAAAGATAATAACACTCTGATGTCACAGGCAGAATCAGAAGAAACAATTCCTATTATGTCCTACACCCTGTGGAGGTGCATGATGAGGAGGCCGAGGAAAAACCAACGATCCCTAACATTCCATATCTGAAAGCTGTGTATGTCATTATTATATTTATTAACCAGTAAGCCCTCTACACTTCTCTCTTGATTCAACCCTCACTACAGCTCTATGAGACAGGTACTATCATTAACAGTCCATTTGCAGCCCAAAAGTATTACATACACGGACTGCGTGATTTTCAACACAACTGGTCTATGATTCATTTAGCGGCTTTGAATTATTTTTCTCGATGCCACTAACAAAATATCTAGCTAGGCTATTCATGAAGCAAGACATCTGAAGGAAAACTGCAGTCACAGAACAATTTTTCACTTAAGTCTCCTGTGAGGTTAAGGAGGGTGTCCCACAAATAAGCAGAGGCAAGGCTGGGACTTGAACCCACCCACATGATAGGTCCTCATGATCCATACTCTTCACCACAGGGCTGTGCAGCCTTCATAAGGCACTCTATACTATACAAGTTTAGAAAGCAGAGGGAAATGAAGTCTCTGATAGGAAGCAGCACCCCACAGGGCTTGCCCCTGTTGTGTCCACAGCTAGTATGGGCTATTTGCAAGCATCTCCAATTATTTGTCTAGAACTTTTTTCCCTCCAAAACGTAGGCACTTAGTATTTCAGCAGCTCATCTGATAAGCATCCCTTTAACAATAACTGTATACCAATTTTACCATGTTACTGACAGGAAAAAATTCTGTGTTGAAACTACAAGTTAATTCAAGCAGTTGGATTGATATCAATCGCTCTACTCTAAACCTATGTTTATTAATTTGATATTATGGAACTAATTTCCTGGAGGAAATTTATTTATTTATTTAAAATGTATTTATTTAATGCTTACTGTATACTAAGCACTGTTTTGGGCAACCAGGAACACAACCAAGTTCCCCCCTTGGGCAGCAAATTAAATTTCCTCGATGAGAGGAAAAAGACTCTAACAAAACAACGTAAGTTCAGATTTTTAAAAGAGCTTTTTTTTTTTAAGGAAGATTAGCCCTGAGCTAACTACTGCCAATCCTCCTTTTTTTGCTGAGGAAGACTGGCCCTGAGCTAACATCTGTGTCCATCTTCCTCTACTTTATACGTGGGACGCCTGTCACAGCTTGGCTTTTGCCATGTGGTGCCATGTCCCCACCCGGAATCCGAACAAGCAACACTGGGCTGCCGAGAAGTGGAACATGCACACTTAACCGCTGTGCCACTGGGCGGGCCCCTAAAAGTGCTTTATAAAAATAAACAGAATGTTATAAAGAGTAGCTGTGTGTATGGGGGAAGGGAGCTCTACTGTAGCTAGAATAGTACGAAAATTACCAAATTACGTCTTTTCTTTTTGGTGAGGAAGATTGGCCCTGAGCTAACATCTGTTGCCAATCTTCCTCTATTTTGTACGTGGGCTGCCGTCTCACTGTGGCTTGATGAGTGCTGCATAGGTCCGCACCCAGGATCTGAACCTGCAAACCCTGGGCTGCCGAAAGCGGAACACACGATCTTAACCACTACACCACAGGGCCGGCTCCAAATTATGTCTTACTTTTATACCATATTATTCCTTTTGTTCTAATGACATTCAAATTAAAGACCTAATTTTGGTTTATTAGGAAATATTTACAATATATTTATGGATAAAAGTATTCACCAACATAGTTAATGCAAATAGAAAAGGGAGAATTGACAGAAGCCTTCTTCTGTCAGGTGAACTCCTATTCAAACTTCAAGACCCAAGTTACACTTCACCAACTCCATGAACCCTTTCTAACAGTCCTCAGATGGGATTCATTATCTGCCTCTCTTTACTGCCTCTGCATTTGTGCATGGTTTCTTGTACTCATAACACTGGACTATTATGATTTGTTTCTATTTCCAGCTCCCTGACTAGACTGAACTCCTCGAGGGATGAGGGCTTTCTGTCTTATCTTTTTATCCCCTTTGTCTGGCTCAGCTCTTAGCACATAGTACATCAACGAATGTGAACTACATTGAATTGTGTTCTTCAAAAAGAATTTCTCTTTTCACATAATTCATACCTCCAGCAGGGCATGAGAAAAATGAACCATGAGGGCTCCATTGAATTTGGCCTCTCCTCCTGCCCTGCCACACCACACTCTGAAAGTGGATTACAGTAATTTAGGGATCAGGAAGGCTGTATCGAGTTGGCCTGTCTTCCTTGAGATTTTCCCAATGCTGGAGGCTAATCCGGATGAAAGTGGAGCACATAGTATTTTCACTCGCTTTATCTTAATACACAGTCAGGAGACCTCACGATCATTTTTACCACAACTGGTCTACAATTCATTTACCAGCTTTGAATTATTTTTCTCGATGCCACTAGCAAAATACCTAGCTAGGCTATTCATTACCCAAGACAGCTGAAGGAAAACTGTGGTCACAGAACAATTTTTCACTTAAGTCTCCGGTGAGGTTAAGTTCGAGATTCCAAACCAAGAGCAAAAGAAAATCCCTGAAACATTGGTGCAATACAACTCTTGGAAGCTCACTTCCAAGTTTGGCCTCAGCCACATCACTCACGATACTTTTTTTTCAAAAATAGTTAGCATCATTTTACATCAGTGAAGAGCTCAGTGGTTCTAAAAGGCTTTTTCAATGCATCGACACATTCTGACTCTCACAACATTCCTGTGAGGAGCCATTATTGTTCTCATTTTTCAGAAAATGAAATTGAGATTCAGTGAGACAAGTGAATGGCTCTGTGGTTACTGGATGAGCCAGGACTGGATGCCAGGTCTTCTAAGTGTTTGGGCCAATATGCCTTTTCCAACGTACCATGCTCACTACTACAGAAGATGTCCTCATCTAATGCAATGGATGCTCACTCGTTATCTGCTGTATAAATGTTACAAGTGATCCATCGAGCAGATGTGGAGCAGGGGGCTCGTTTCAGTTGAGTTGGGAGTTCACATAAATCAGAGTGTGCACACTCAGTCACTCTAGGCTTGGTGGAGCCTCATCTTTCGAAGCATCCCTGACAGATGATCGCCCCATCTAAAAGAGCACTCCCCATCACTCTCTTCCCTTATTCTGTTTTATTTTTCTTCGTAGAACCTCTTACGTCCTAGAAATATACTATATAGTGTGATGGTTAATTTTACGTGTCAACTTAACTGGTCCACGGGGTGCCCAGACATTTAGTCAAACATTATTCTGGGTGCGTCCATGAGGGTGTTTCTAGATGAGATTAACATTTGAATCTGCAGATTGAGTAAAGCAGACTGCCCTCCTCAATGGAGGTGGCCCTCATGCAATTGACTGAAAACCTGAATAGAATAAAAAGACTGAGGGAGAGGGAAGTGCTCCTGCCTGACTGCCTTGAGTTGGAACATTAGACTCAAATTGAAACATTACCTCTTCTTGGGTCTTAAGCTGGTCAGTTTTCAGACTGGAACTTACACCATCGGCTCTCCTGGGTCCCAGTTTGCCAAGTGCAGACCTTGCGACTTCTTAGCCTCCAAAATCGTGTGAGCCAATTCCTTACAATAAATCTCTCTCTATATATACACACATCCAATTGGTTGTGTTTCTCTGAAGAACCTTGACTAATGCATACAGTTATTTATCTATTGACTGTGGCAGACACTTTTCATTGCTTCCCTTTTTTACAATAATAAAAAGACCTACCATTTAGTGACTGCTTTCATCAGATGCTTTGCATGTCTTTTGTGTTGAAGCTGATATTAATCCTATAAGGTAGGTTCTTCTCACACCATTGAAAAAGAGAGGTTAAATAACTAGAAAGGCTAACTAACTTGCCCATCATCACACACTGAGCAGATGGAAAAACTGGAATTCAAATCCAGGACTGACTCCAAAGTCTGAACCTCTTACTATTGTGCTATTCAACTCCTATCACAGAAGAGAAGAAAAGAACTTGAAAAGAAGGAAGCGAAAAAGAAAGGGAGGGAGGGATGGGGTGAGAGGGAGAGACAGGGAGGTAGGGAAGGAAGGAAAGAAGGGAGGGAGGGAGGGATGATTGCCAAGCCTAGCCATTAAAGATAGCGTGAAATGAGGGGCCGGCCCCGGGGCAGAGTGGTTAAGTTCGTGTGCTCCGCTGAGGCGGCCTGGGGTTTCGCTTGTTCGGATCCTGGGTGTGGACATGGCACCGCTCATCAGGCCACATTGAGGCAGCGTCCCACGTACCACAACCAGAAGGACCCATAACTAAAATATACAACTATATACTGGGGGGATTTGGGGAGAAAAAGCAGAAAGAAAAAAAAAAGAAGAAGATTGGCAACAGTTGCTAGCTCAGGTGCCAATCTTTAAAAGAAAAAAGATAGCATGAAATGAGAGTCACTTGTCCTATAGCCAACCTGGGATGAATAACACCTGACAACTGGCAGGCACGTGAAGCCCAACCCCTGAACCACAGCCAAAAGAACACTTCAGCCGTCACTCAGAACCCTGCATCTTAACAGTAACTGACAATCCTCTAAACATCACATTCATCACATTTCTCCTCTGCTCATAAACCATAAAGGACCGGGAGCAGACGTGAGAGCCGTCTTCAAATATTTAAAGGGCTGTCATACAGGAAGGGGATTGGGAGTGTTCTGTGTGCCCACCAGGAGACAGATTTCAACTCAGTTCAAGAAAGAACTTTCTAACAGTCAAGATTTCCATAGACAGCTGCCTTGGGAATAGTGAGATCTCTATCAATGAAAGCAAACGCTAGTCAACTTTCGATGGCCTGCCTGAAGAGCCTCAACCATCCTCCTAACTGATTGAACAACATGGCTCTCAAAGTTCCTTCCACAGCTAAATTTTAAGGTTATTTCTTCCCTCCCCTACCTACCAAATTAAGCCTAAACTGTTCATTGTGCTCTTCGAAGCTCTCCCTAATTCAGCTCCACTTGACCTGTCCGTATTTATTTCTCACTTCATCCCAATACAATTACTCTTCTTTCCCCCAACAACATTCTCATCTCTGAGACTTTGGACTCAATTTTTTCCCCCCATCATCTCTTCTTGTCTATCCTCTCCAAACTCTACCTACCACAATGCAAGAAACCTAAAACAAGTTTTAATTCTTTGAAAATATATAGTCCTTTTCAAATACTTTTATATAAAGTTTGCTCAAAAATTTTATTTATACAATTACCTGGTTATTTCCTGATTTTCATAAGTTAATACTGACCCAAGAGAGGCTATTTTGCCTGGCCACCTCTATTTAAAAATAAAACGTGCTCAACTTCAGGAGCCAGTGTATTACATTCACATTTATTTTCAGCTCTGTATATAGTACCGCGTGATTTGGCTAGATGCTTACTTTGGCTGTTCAAGGTCATTTTCCGAAAAATGCCACAACTTAATCACCTCTGTTATTCCAATTCATCAATAACAAACAGATCCTGACATTTTGCAATTTCTCAGGCTGAAATGCCTGCTCAATTTGACACCAAACGTCAACCCTGCAGGTATGGAAACAAGATGTTTAACAGAAAATTCTCAGACAAGAAGGAAGGTATCAATCAGACAAGTCCAAGCTTTCCTATGGGGAACAGACTCTGCCAAAATCTATAGCAATGCTCACAGTTGTAAAGTATCTGATTTTAAAAAAGGATATGTTACAAGTTCTTTTCAAAATTAGGACTTTTGAAAACTTATTTAAGGCAGAGCTATGATTTTGTTCCACTGAAGAATTCACAGGTTAAGAATGATAGGATTTGCTGGAGGCCAACAGAAAAGGTGTCAAAAATCCTTTAAAAATGCCTTATCAAGAGTGACGAGGGAACTAGGAGAAAATTGGAGGGGCGTTTGCTAGAAGAATTCCATACCCTTGCCCTTGGGGAACTCTTACAATTTTATGCACAGGTATGATGTACCATGCAGGTGTTCAATGATTACTTTCTGAATGACTGATTCTATCTCATGTTCTTCTGAATTCTTGAAAACACGAATTATAATGCTTCACATCAAGGAAAAAACAGAAATCTACTTTCTGTGTTTTTTTCTTTTCTTTTCTTTTTCTTTTTTTTTTTTTTTTGCTGAGGAAGATTGACCCTGACCTAACATCTGCTATCAATGTTCCCCTTTTTTCTTTTTGTTTTTTTGGTATGTGAGCCACCACCACAGCAGGGCCAATAAGAGACAAATAGTGTAGGTTCACACCCTGGAACCAAACCTGGCCTGCTGAAGCAGAGAGCACTGAACTTAACAACTAGGCCACTGGGGCTGGCCCTACTTTCTGTTTTTTTATGATAAAAACATTATTTTCATAAAAAATCTTTCTTAATTTCTCCAAGGGATTGTGAACCTCTCTCTTTGAGTCTAAAATAAGCCAAATCCAAATATTTGACAAATACTTATTGATAATGAAAGACACTCTACTGCATTCTGTATGCTAACATTTTCTCCTTGAAAAGAAGATGTTAAAAAAAAAAAGAAATGGAAAAGGAGGTGGAAACTGACATTCCCTAAGTGCCTGCTATGTCCCAGGTGTGTCGTATATAAGATAGCATTTAATCCTCACAAGCCTGCATGCTCCTTACGACTATTATGCTCATTTTGCCAATGAGGAAACTAGGGCTTAGAAAGGTTAATATGCCTAAGGTTGCACAGCTAGGTACAAAGCAAAGGAAGATTTTATTCCAAGAGACGTGTGACCACAAAACTTATGTGCTATCCTAAGTTCATACTGATCTCAATAAGTAATAAGGAAAATAAGAAAAAAGAAGGGGAAGTTCAATATGAGAAGAAAAAAATATCCTGATGAAAACGTTATTGTTTATCCTCTTAACCCTCGGGCTGGAAAGCAACTCACATCATCTTCTGATTTCTCCTCTGAGCACGGTTACTTGGACTTACTAACTACGATGTGTCTGATGCCTTCTGCTCGGCAGACTACCTCTGCAGTTGCTCTGTGTTTCTATGAAATATTACAGAGTGCTCAGAGGGCAGTGAGGAGGAACAGGGCCAGAATTATATATCACAGCTTTTCTCTTACACATTTGTGTTAGATCAGGGCTTCTCAACCTTTTTTTAATTAATAATCTTTTCTTCCTCAAACACGTTACCAGTTTATTGAGCAAGCTGAAGTTCCCAACCTTTTTTTTTAATTAACAAACTAATAAGGTAAATTAGGGGCTGGCCCAGTGGCTTAGTGGTGGAGTTAGTGTGCTCCACTTCAGTGGCCCAGAGTTGGCGGGTTCGGATCCCGGGCGCAGACCTACACACCACTCATCAAGCCATGCTGGGGTGGAGACCCACGTACAAAGTAGAGGAAGATGGGCACAGACGTTGGCTCAGGGACAATCTTTCTCAGGCAAAAAGAGGAAGATTGGCAACAGATGTTAGCTCAGGGCCTGTCTTCCTCACCAAATAAATAAATAAATAAGGTAAATTAATTAACATCACTTTTCAAAAACTGTAGTTTTATTTAATATGCCAAAGAATTGAAGAACAGACAACTTCACACAGCTAGAGCTCCATCATTTAGAAACAGCAGCAGCAAGTCCTTTTCTTCTTCCTCCTTCCCCTTTTGTCTTCTAAAATCTTATCTTTGACCCTGGCGTTCTACAGTTTCACCAGCATGACTCTGAGTGTGGCTAACTTTTTATTTAGACTCTTCAGAACTCTTTATGTTCTACTTGATTCCTTTTCAAATCTACTCTCTTTTTCAGGGGCTCGCATTCTTTACTTCTCATGTTTTGAATATTTCTATGGCTTTAATAATATTGTTTATTTTATAGTGTTTTATGTAATCATTCCATGATTGACACTCATGGGATTCTGACACCACCATTTTTGTGTCTTCTGACTCTCCTCATGGCACACGGTTCTCTTCTGTGTTTCAAAGGTTTGGCTTATGAACTCTTCCTTGGCACTGCTTTATCTGTGGCAATCTTTAGAACGTAAGCTGAGCAGATGTGCCGCAAATGTGACTTTGTATTCGTTTCTCCCAGGCACTCTACTTTTACCAGCTCTGAACAATTTTTGTATTAATTTCTTGAATAGGAGGATCCCAGAGCATTTGAGGAGTGTAAATGTGAATGCCTCATCTGAATGTGGTACAGGCCCATGGTTATGCATTCTTAAGGAGACTCTTTCCCCACTTGGGGCACAGGCATAGACAGAGGGGCGTCCTCAAATTCTCCCTGGGCTTATGAGCAGAGATATCCTAGGCCACCCAAGTCTTGTCCCTGGTACACCATATCAGCTGTCTAGATAATAGTAATTATAACAATAAAGAGAATAAGGAGGAGAAAGAAGTAAAAGAAGAAGAAAGAGATGAAGAAGAAAGAGGAAGAGGACAAGGAGAAACACTTCCAGAGCATATTTTATGGGCCAGGCATCCTTCTAAACCCCTTAGTGCATGAATTCCAGCCCACAAACTAATCCCAATGTCCAGTTTATGACTAGACCCAATCCCTTCCCTATCACCTAGAAGTCAGAATCTAGCAAGCACTAACCTACAAAACCCACCCATTCGCCTAGGCTTTAGCTGATCATCTGACTCCTGCCTTACCAAAATCAAAATTCCTACCAGTCCCACTCTCGTTGAACTGAACTCAAAGTCCTGGGTCTGGCAGATCTAAGTCCAAGAATAACTAGTGGAAAAGGGGGTAAGATTTCAAACTGATCTCTTAACTGTGAGTCAAGAACCATAAAAGCACTAATAGGAAGTAAGCAATCCCAGTAAGTGAAAATACACCTTGCGAATAATCATATGCCCTGGCTACATTCAACCATAATGACTATACATAATTCAGAACTGATTCTTCTCCAAGAGAAGGTACTGGGTACACGTGTTGAGGCCCCACTAGACTATGTAAGTTTCATGAGGGTAGAATCCTGCCTACAATGATCACCAATTTATTCCCAGTGCTTAACTCAGTGCTCAGCACTAGCGGATAATCACCAAACCTCCTCTATGCATTTATTTTTAAATCAATAACACAAAAGATACGTCTATGATTAAATTAATGAATGTAAACCCTACATTGTAATATTAATAGCAAATACTTAAATAGCATTTTCTATGTTCTAGGGACTTCACATATTAACTCCTTTAATCTTCACAACTAACTTTTGGGAGTTCTTATGGTTCAAATAAAAAGAAATCAAACGTGGGAGTCTGAGAATTAGGATCCTTTGAAGGTTTATATATGAGAGTACATCCTATAGCACTTCTTATTGGAAATACCAAAATGGACCAGCTGCCCTCAGAAAAGCAATGAACTACTCAGTTCATCAAGCGATTCAGTTCCAACACATTCAAAAGCAAAGGATCAGCAAAGGAGAAAATATTTTAGTCCTTGCAGGCACCGGATATCTGTTGCTTCTCTTAACTCTGAGGTTGTGGGAAAGCAGCTCTAGACAACATGCAAAGGAATAAGTATAGGTGAGGCCCAATAAAACTTTATTTAAGGAAACAGAGGACTGGGCTTGGCCTATGGGCCATAGTTGGCCAACCCCTGCAAAGAATAACTTAAGCTCATCTTATTTTTTTCCCAGAAAATGAGAGCATTGGGATCCTCTTCTTATCTTCTCATTGCAGAAAACTAAATACATATATATAACTAAATATATATATATTATACATATCTGCAGAAAACTAAATATATATATATATAACTAAATATATATATATATATTATATATATCTACTATCCATATAGTAGAAAACTAAATATACATTTTTTAAAAAACTAAGAAGGTCAGAAATCTTAATTTAAAAACAATTAAAAGAAAAAAAAAGCAACCCTATGCTACTTTTCCTATCTGTCTCATAATCTTTCTAACAGGTTCTGCATTCTTGCGCAAAACACCAAAAATAAATGGAGAAAGCTGTTTGGACAACAAAGGAGAAACAGCCATTGATGCAAATGTGCCAATATCATGCTCAAAGGCAAATGCCACTTTTGTTTGGGAGTTTGCTTTAGATTATTGAAGAAATAAGTACAGAAGATTGAAAACAAGTAATTATTCAACTGCACTGCGACTTCTGTTAAGGATCTTAGCTCTTTGCCTTTAAACTCAAATTCTAAAATATGCAAAATATGTCTGATTGCATCTGAACCACTATCAATGTGGGCTCTTGTACAAGAAAAATTGTAGATTGTAAGGAAAACAAAGAGCAGCATGGTTCAGTGTGAAGCACGGGACCACCATATCTTGGAAGAAAGGCCATGGCAAGTGGTGCATTGAGGCCTGGTCTGGGAAGGCCATGTTTGTCTCCACTGGGTCCCATTACTGCCCCTCTTCAACCTACTGGGAACCCTAACTCTGGCCTGGATTGTCTCCACGGTTTACAACTCACTTCTTTAGACAATTTTCCCACACAACCAGCGCCCTCAGAATCCTCACTGCCCCTGCGCACACCTCACGGGAGACTCCATCTAAAGGAAGAAGCCACCTTTTTACCACAAACCTCTTGAAACTTTTGCCCCAGACCAGATCCTGATCACCCCAATAAACACCTTGAAACAGCTCTTGCCCAACAATGGGCTCATGGAAGGGCCGTCCATAAACATGTGTTTAGTGAGTAAAGCCAATGAACTGCCGAAGGTTGGTCCTTCTCCAGGTGTTCATTTATCAGAACCTATTACTCCCACCTTTTCACTGTCCATCTTCCTGTTTGTAACTCACTTCACTCAATCCTCAGCTTTAGAAGGGCAAGAGGAAGATGCATCAGGGAAAAGAATGGAGAACTTAGGACGTTTCAGGAATAACTAGCTATAGCTAAATTCTAGGACGAACTCTAGTCCATGGATGGAAGATAGAGTTCACCTTCAATGCCATTCTTTAAGCAAAGAATGCTGAGCCAAGACTCAGGTGAGAACTTACATGTAAAGTCCTCCATAAAAATATTTACAAATCTGTTTTTTCAAAAGATTAAGTCAGAAATTATTGACTTTGTTTATTTAGAAGGGGTGAGTAAAGGGGCTAGCCCCGTGGCCGAGTGGTTAAGTTCACACGCTCCGCTGCAGGCGGCCCAGTGTTTCGTTGGTTCGAATCCTGGGCACGGACATGGCTCTGCTCATCAAGCCCTGCTGAGGCAGCGTCCCACATGCCACAACTAGAAGGACCCACAACGAAGAATATACAACTATGCACCGGGGGCTTTGGGGAGAAAAAGGAAAAAATTAAATCTTTAAAAAAAAAAAAAAAAGAAGAAGAAGGGGTGAGTAAAGCTGAATGGAAGTGATGTTTCTTTTAGGATTGCCTTTTTTGTATGTGTGTGTGAGGAAGATTGGTCCTGAGCTAAGATCTATTGCCAACCTTCCCCCGCTTTTTTTTTTTTTGTCCCCAAAGCCCCAGTACACAGTTATATATCCTAGTTGTATGTCCTTCTAGTTCTTCTGTGAGGGACACCACCTCAGCATGGCTTGACGAACATTGCTAGATCCATGCCCAGGATCTGAACCAGTGAACCCCAGGCCACCAAAGCAGAGAGCATGATCTTAACCACTACGTCACCAGGCCAGCCTCTGAGTATTACCCTTTTGTACAGCTTTTTACTTTCAAAACCACATTAATGTTTTATGTACTCACAAATTAACCTAGCTGTATTAAAAATGAATAATAAAACCACAGGGAGTAAGGAAGAAAAGGACTAACCCAACATTTGAACATGTGTATTTTATTATATACCCCACTCTAAAGGCAAATATTGAACACTAGTCAATAGATTTTTTTTGCCATGTGTATAGATTACCAATGCTAAAACTATTTTTATAACTGAGCATATAAGGAGATACATTTAAGATGTTGGGAGCCATTTTTCCCAATTCTCTTGAAAAGGGAGTTATAAATATGGAAAAACCAGGGCTAGAATGAACCCTGTGTTAAAGGTATAATATAAATATAAGCTACAATAAGATAGATGATAGATAGATAGATAATTGTGTGTGTGTGTGTACATGTGTACTCTCAGCTAAGAGTGCCTAGAAGCAATGACAACCCAGAAGCAATATGCACATCTAGCACCCACATCTTGGTATCTAAATACCATTCTCCATGAAAAGAAACCAGGATTCCTTGAAGAAATGGTTGACTTTAGAACAGGGCAGAAAAAGTACCAGAGCCTGGAATGTAAGGTTTGTGCCAGAAAGTAGGAAAAGCTTAAAGAAGGATGGGGCTATATTAAAAGGACATAGAGGACAACTTGAAATAGCTCCCACTGAGCAAATTAAAACAATTTGAGCATCAAAACAAATAATGATAGTAATGGATTACAACCCATCACATAAAATAAGAATCCACGAGTCTATACTGATATAAATAGACAAATAAATGTGGGAGAAGGGAAAGATCTCCCTTACAGTAGAATGCCAACTAACAAATGTAGAATGAATAATGGAGTTAGGAAAATTACCACTTCAGAAACATTATAGTAGTAACTGACTCAGGCAAGAATCAGCAATGATGTTAAAACAAGTGGGCAGAGGATGGTGTTATGATGGCAGTGTGGGTGGACTCTGAACTCACCTCCTCCCATGGACACAATGAATTTACAACCACTCTTGGAACAGAGTTGAAAACTGGATAACAAGATCCCCACAACAAAGGACAGCCCTGACTGAGGTGGAAGAGGCAGAAATTCCTTTCTGGCAAGAAAAAAAGCCACTTCACAAGCCACAGTAGTTTATGGCCAGCGGGGAACAATCCAAAAGTACGTAGCCTTCCCTGGAGGAGTGGGAGACCTGAACAGGGGAGCGTTACTGCTATAAGTATCTTTTGGACTCAGCACAACTGAGACAAGTGTCATAATATCTGGCTTTGCTGGCTACTAACAACAATGGGGAATACTCCCAGAGAAGCTATCAGGCATAAGGGAGAAAAAGCCAGCTCTTAAAGGGCTCACACACAAATTCACCTGTTTCAGGAGCAACCTAAAGTCACAGAAAGGTGCACAGTCCTTTGGTGAAAAGAGACTCACCTGATAGGCTCTGGGTGCATCTTGGTGAGAGGAGAGACCTGTCCAGGGACTGAGACATTGGAGGTAGTTATTATTGTGACCTAGTACAGGTGTGCTGACATAGACACTGGCAGACACCACTGGAATCCCTCCACTGACCTGTTAGCCCAGGGTCTGCCCCCCCCCACTAAAGTGCCAATTTAATCCAGCTCAGCCAGAGCAGGCAGCCCACCCTAGGGATGGGCCTTATCCAACAGCAAGCCCTCAGGCAACTTGTGACAGGCAGGGTGCCTGGATCCTCTGCAGGCAAGGGAGTGGTTCTGCCTCAACCAGGCAGGACATGAGCAAGGAGCAGGTGGAGTGTGTGGAGCCTCCGCAATGGGGCAACCAGGTCCACTTCAGGGAGCTGGGGTGCACGCACAGGGCAGGTCTGTGTTGATGGTGTGCATGGCCCTGTGGTTGGTGGGGTTTGTCAGCTACAGAAGACTTGTACTTCTCAAGCAGCCACATAGGGTACCGGTTCCACCTTCTAAAGCCTGAAATAATTGGGTGCTTCAGGGCCTGGGATTAGCCCCCCTCAGCTGCAATCCTGAGATAGCTGGCAACAGCCTTGCTGGCCAGAGGCCTGCAGCAACTGTAAGCCCCTGGGCCTAGCAAACAGCTACACGTGGGGCCAACTCACTTAAGAGAAAAATTGCAACAGAAATGTGCTATTAGATCTTGCAGTCAACTGTGCTGGGGCTCGCCACGCCTGATAAAGTGACTGAAGGGTCCATAGCAGCCACATACAGCTGAGCATTACAACCAGTCAGCCAGGGGGACATCCTAGCCTCCCTGGGCACCTGCAGCAAAAGAAACCCTGCCACAACACAAGGACACACATAGCCCACAAAGGGTACACTCCTGGAACATTTCAAACTGGTGATGAGAAGGAAGCAAACTGCTGAGCCTCATAAGGCATCTTTTACATAAAGCCATCTCTACAAGATCGGGAGACATAGCTGACTCACACATACATATAAGCACAGAGAAAGAGGCAGAGACAAAGGAATAGCGTCCAAGTAAGGGTACAGGGAAACACCCCATAAAAAGAACTAAACAAAACAGAAATAAACAATCTACCTGACAGAGTTCAAATTCAAATAAAAAGTCATAAGGAGGGGCCGGCCCCATGGCCGAGCGGTTGAGTTCACGCACTCCACTTCAGCAGCCCAGGATTTCGCTGGTTAGGATTCTGGGCACGGACATGGCACCACTCATCAGGCCATGTTGAGGTGGCATCACATATGGCACAACCAGAGGCACTCAAAACTGGAATATACAACTATGTACTGGGGGGCTTTGGGGAGAAGAAAAAAGGGGAAGAAAAAGAAGATTGGCAACAGTTGTTAGCTCAGGTGCCAATATTGAAAAAAAAAGTCATAAGAATGTTCACTGATCTTGGGAGGAGAATGGATGAACTCAGTGAGAACGTCAACAAAGAATTGGAAAATATAAAGAAGAACCAATCAGAAATGAAGAATACAATACGGGAAATGAAAAATTCACTAGAGGGACTCAATAGCAGAGTAGATGACACACAAGAATGGATCAATGAGCTGGATGAAAGACTAGAGGAAATCACCCAAACTGAACAGATAAAAGAAAAAAGAATTAAAAAGAAAGAGAACAGTCTAAGTGAGCTCTAGGACAATATCAAATGCACTAATATTCCTATTATAGGTGTCCCAGAAGAAGAGAGAGACAAAGGGGCAGAGAATCTATTTGAAAAAATAATAGCTGAAAACTTTCCTAACCTAAGGAAGGAAACAGACATCCAGGTACACGAAGCACAGAGAGCTCCAAACAAGATATCAGCCCAAAATAAGACATATTATAATTAAAATGCCCAAAATTAAAGATAAAGAGAGAATCCTAAAAGCTGCAAGAGAAAGGCAACATGACATACAAAGGAAAGCCCATAAGGCTATCAGCAAACTTCTCAGCCTAAACCCTACAGGCTGGAAGAAAGAAGCATGACATATTTAAAGTACTGAAAGGAAAAAACCTACAGCCAAGAATAATCTATCTGGCAAGGTTATCATTCAGAATGGAAGGAGAGATAAAGAGTTTCCCAGACAAGCAAAAATAAAAGGAGTTTATTACCAAGAAACCAGTTCTACAAGAAATGCTGAAGGGACTTACTTAAGTGGGAAAGAGAAGACCACAAATAGGAATAATAAAATTATCAAAAAAAACAAAAAACACAACCAGGCAATAAAATCACTGCTAAAGGCAAAAATACAGTAAAGGTAGCAGATCAACAACCTATGAAGATAACATGAAGGTCAAAAGACAAAAGTACTAAAATTACCTATTTCAACGATAAGAGGGTAAGGGATACACACACAAAATAAGAGATTAGATATGATTTCAAAAATACAAAATGTGGGAGGAGGGGAGTAAACAGCAGAGCTTTCAGAAAGAGGTTAAACTAAAGAGACTATCAGTTCAATATAGTGTTCTATCTACGTAGAATATTATATATGAACCTCATGGTAATCACAAACCAGAAACCTATAATAAGTAAGAGAAAGGAAATCAAACATATTACTAAAGAAAGCCATCAAACCACAAGGGAAGAGAGCAAGAGAAGATGCTTAGTGAAATTAGTCAGTGGGAGAAAGTCAAATACCATATGATCTCACTCATAAGTAGAAGATAAAAACAACAACAAACAAACACATAGCAACAGAGATTGGATTAGTGGTTTCCAGAGGGGAAGTGGGGAAGGAGGAGGGTGAAAGGGGTGTCAGGCACATATGTGTGGTGATGGATTCTAATTAGTCTTTGGGTGGTGAACACGATGTAATCTACACAGAATTCAAAATATAGTATAATGTACACCTGAAAATTACATAATGTTATAAACCAGTGTTACTGGAATAAAATAATTAATTAATTTAAAAAAATAAAGATAAAGAAAGAATCCTAAAAGCCACAAGAGAAAGGCAAACAAGTTTCATACAAATGAAACCCTATAAGGCTATCAGCTGACTTCTCAGCAGAAACTTTACAGGCTGGAAGGGAGTGTCATGATATACTTCAAGTGCTGAATGGAAACAACCTACAGCCAAGACTACCCTATCTGGCAAGGTTATCATTCAGAACGGAAGGAGAGAGAGAATTTTCCAGACAAGCAAAAATTAAAGAAGTTTACCACCAAGAAACCAGTACTAGAAGAAATGCTAAAGGGACTTTTTTAAGTGGGGAAGAGAAGACCACAAATAGGAATAAGAAAATATCAAAAACAAAAAAAGCAATAAAATCACTGGTAAAGGCAAAAATACAGTAAAGGCAGCAGATCAACCACCTATGAAGATAATATAAAGGTGAAAAGACAAAAATACCAAAATTATCTATTTGCATGAAAGAGGGTAATGGGTACACACACAGACGAAAAAGAGGTTAGATATGATATCAAAAACACAAAATGTGGGAGGAGGGGAGTAAAAGAGTAGAGCTTTCAGAAAGAGATCAAACTAAGGAGACCATCAACTTAACATAGATTGCTATATATGTAGGTTATTATATATGAACCTCATGGTAATCACAAACCAGAAACCTATAATAAATACAAAAAATTAAGAGAAAGGAACCCAAACATAATACTACAGAAAGCCATCAAACCACAAGGGAAGAGAGCAAGAGAAGAAGGAGCAGAGAAGAAGTACTAAAATCCCCAGAAAAAAAGTAACAAAATGGCAATAAGTACATATTTATCAATAGCTACTTTAAATGTCAATGGACTAAATGCTCCAATCAAAAGGCATAGGGTGGCCAATTGGATGAAAAAACAAGACCCATATGAATGCTGCATACAAGAGACAGACTTCAGACCTAAGACATTCACAAACTGAAAAGGAAGGGATGGAAAAAGATACTCCAGGGAAATGGCAATAAAAAGAAAGCTGCAGTAGCAATACTAATATCAGACAAAATAGACTTTAAAACAAAAACTGTATCAAGAGATAAAGAGGGGGACTACATAATGATAAAGGGAATAATCCAACAAGAGGATATAGCACTTGTAAATATCTATACACCCAACATAGTGCATGGAAATATATAAAGCAATTGTTAACAGACATAAAAGGAGAAATAGACAGTAACACAATAATAGCAGTAATGCAACAGTAGCACAATAACAACACTCCACTTACGCCAATGGATAGATCATCTAAATAGACAATCAATAAGGAGACATTGCCCTTAAATGACACACTAGGCCTGATGGACTTAGTAGATATATACAGAACATTCCAGCCAAAAACCGCAGAATACACATTCTTTTCAAATGCACATGGAACATTCTCCAGGATTGACGACATATTAGGCTGCAAAACAAGTCTCAATAAATTTAAGAAGACTGAAATCATATTAAGCATCCTTTCTGACCACAAAAGTATGAAACTAGAAATTAATTACAGGAAGAAAATCAGAAAAGCCACACTACGTAGAGATTAAACAAAACGCTACTGAACAACGAATGGGTCAATGAAGAAATCAAAGGAGAAACCAAAAAATACCTGGAGACAAATGAAAATGAAAATATGACATGCCAAAATTTATGGCATACAGCATATGCAGTTCTAAAAGGGAAGTTTATAGCAATACAGGCCTACCTCAACAAACAAGAAAAATCTCAAATAAACAATCTAACAGTGCACCCAAAGGACCTAGAAAAAGAAGAACAAAGCCCAAAATCAGTAGAAGGAAAGAAATAATAAAAATCAGAGAATAACTAAATGAAATAGAGACTAAAAAAACAATAGGAAAAATCAATGAAATGAATAGCTGGTTCTTTGAAAACATGAACAAAATTGACAAACATTTAGCTAGACTCACCAAGAAGAAAAGAGAGAAGGCTCAAATAAAATCAGAAGTGAAAGAGGAAAAATTGCAACAGATACCTCAGAAATACAGAGAATACAGAATAAGAGAATACTATGAATAGCTATACACCAACAAATCAGATAATCTGGAAGAAATGGATAAATTCTTAGAATCATACAACCTTCCAAAATCGAATCAAGAAGAAATAGAGAATTTGAATAGATCAATCATCAGTAAGGAGATGGAAATAGAAATCAAAAACCTCCCCAAAAATACAAGTCCAGGACCAGATAGCTTCCCCTCAAACTCTACCAAACATTCAAAGTCTTAATACCTATCCTTCTCAAACTCTTCCAAAAAATTGAAGAGGAGGGAAGCTTCCTAACTTATTCTACAAAGCCAACAATATCCTGATACCAAAACCAGATAACGACAACACAAAAAAGGAAAATTACAGGCCAGTATCACTGATGAACACTGATGCAAAAATCTTCAACAAAACACTAGCAAATCAAATCCAGCGATACATTAAAAATGTCATACAGGATGATCAAGTGAGATTTATTCCAAGGATGCAGTGATGGTTCAACATCCGCAAATCAATCAATGTGATACACCACATTAACAAAATGAAGAATAAAAATCACACGATCATCTCAATAGACGCAGAGAAAGCATTTGACAAGTTACAGTATCCACTTATGATTAAAAACTCTGAGGGGCTGTCGGGGTGGTGCAGGGGTTAAGTTCGCACATTCTGCTTTGGCAGCCCAGGGTTCACTGGTTTGGATCCCAGGTGTGGACATATGCACTGCTTGTTGAGCCACGCTGTGGCAGGTGTCCCACATATAAAGTAGAGGAAGACGGGCATGGGTGTTAGCTCAGGGCCAGCCTTCCTCAGCAAAAAGAGGAGGATTGGTAGCAGACGTCAGCTCAGGGCTAATCTTCCTCAAAAAAAAAAAAGGAAAAAGAAAAACCTGACGTTCGTTCAGAAAACAGCATTAGCTCCAGCAACCCACTGTATGCCACAACAGCTCTAGCCATTCCATCACTTGATCAGCCTCTTAGCAGCAGGCATCCAAGGTCAAGGCTTCGCTATTAAGGTTCCTTGGTGAGTCTTGGGCTCTACTTCTTCTACTCCTGTTATGACTTAACTCTCTCTGTCTTCTGTTCCGATTCCCCAGGAGGGAGGACCTGATTGAGCTGAACATTCACCTTCCGATATACGGTGTTTTTTGCAGCATGTTTGTAACAGTGAAAATTAGAAAGCATCCAAATGCTCATTAGCATGGGGAACGGTTCACGAATTAAGATAATCTATTCCTTAGGATACGATCTGGCCATTAGAAGGAAGGAGGTAAACTAACAATAACAGCTAAAATTATTCAATGGTAGGCAGTATTCTATTTTACATATATCAACCCATTTAATCCCAAATACCTCTATGAATTAAATCCACCTTTTATAGATGAAGAAAAAGAGACACAGACATTAGGATCACCAGTATAAATTACCCAAGCTTAAAGTGGCAAAGGCGTTGAATCCAGGCAGGCAAAATTGATGCCCACACAATTTGCCACTAGGCTATCACGCCTCCTGTAGGCAGTAACATGGAAAGTTCTCAAAGTGAAAAAGCAATGCACAGAATAAGAAATACAGTATGGCAAGCCATACACATATGTTTATATATTCAGAGAGAAGGGCAAGTCACGTGCCAAAGTGTAAAAAGAAACACTGGGGTGAGTTGATGGGTGAGTATATTTTTAGCCAATAGTAGGTAACATTTCTAATTGATCATTTATCCATCTTTCCATTCAGTGACTATTTACTGGATACCTGTTATGCATCAGAAACTGCTAGATATGGAAGAGCAAAAACAGACACAATCCTTTTTCTCTTGGATCTTATCATCTAGTGGGGAAGATAAACATGCAAATGCTGTGAAGGAAAGTTAGCTGGTGTAAAAGGACCTCTAATAGAGGAAATATTGGAGAAAGTTTCTGAGAAAGTGATGATGGAACTGAACTCTGAAGAAAGAAAAGAAGGTATTTAAGCAGAGTGGTGATGGCAGAGAGTGTTTCGTGCAGAGAGTGCCGCAGGTGCTATGACTTCGTATGGGAGAGACCATAGTCTTTAAAGGATTTGAAAGAAGGCCAATGGGGCTGGAGAGCAGGGAGCGAGTATTGGTAAATGAGGAGGAGAGGCGAGTCAGTAGGTTATCAAACTACACAGGGCCTTGGAGGTCTTCTTAAGGATTTTGTCCTCCATCCTAAGAGCAGTGGGAAAATATTGAAGGGGTTTTAAGCTGTGTGTGAGGAGAGCATAGGGTTGGATTTGTCTTGAAAAGATTGCTCCAACTTCTTGGTAGAGAACAAATTGAGATTTGCTGACTAATATTGTACACCAGGAAAGAAATGGGAGCTTAGCCTGAGCATTGGCAATAGACATGGAAATAAATGAACAGATTCTGTCAGTATTTCAAGAGAAAATGAATTCACTGGAACTTGGTGATGTATTGAATATGGGAGAGTAAGGGAGAGGGAAGTGTTGATAGTGATTACGTGTGAGGAAAGGGGGGGGAATGAAAAGGAGCAGAGGGAGACTGTCATATATGTACTCTTCTGATAGGACCAAAGGCCAGGTATGTTTCTATCGTCTATGTTATAAAAACAACTCAACCCCCAAAATAAGCAAGTAGAAAAAAAATCTGACCTTCTGGTGAAGATGGTTTACTCCCATTTCCTTTGTCCACAACCTTGACTCTGGGTTTTGGCTCCTTTCTTTTTTCTAAATCTTTAACTGGAAGAAAAATAGAAATACATCAACATGTTATATTAGTCTAAAAGAAAACATGCAATGAGTTTTACTAAAACTCTTGCAAGTATTGAGTATTGAGTACAAATCAGCTCTATGGTAGAACTCATTCCCAAAGATTAGAACTTGTATTTCTTTTAACTTTGCCACAGGGAGGTGAGGAAAACACTTTGGAATTACTTTGGTCAAGTGCCCATTATGGGCAGGTGTATCAGATAAATTTAATCCTTTATAACTGCTATAAAATTGGTGTGATTATCCCCATTCCATACATGAGGGAACAAAGAACCAGGAGCTAAGTAACTAAAACATATCTCATAAAATAAGAAAGTGATTTGAGCCATATCTTCAGGTCTCTGGACAAGACCTCCGAGTTGGCCTCTATTCTAGAAAGATCTTAGCCACGAATATTCTCATTTGGAGTTGGTCTATCTGCAATAGAAGATGGGGAACCCCATAATAATTTCCTTATAAACTTTAAAAAAAAGTTTCCCTACTAAAAATAATAGTTTCTTTGTCACTTTCATTATGAAATATCCAGGGACCCAGAATGCCCCTTGTCCTTTAATACAGTCACATCAGCCTAGACCATTAGCTTCACTTTCCACTGCTTAAAACTCCACGGCAATTTCCTGCTATTGTTTGGCACCTTAAGTTGTTTGAGTCAGTCAAGACTGTTGCCAAATGGCAATGGTTTCTGCACAAATAAAATACCCTGTGAAAAGGCAGAAGTGACCTCATGGTAAGATGTTTCATTTAATTGCTGCATTCATTTCACAGAAATAAGCAAATTTATTGAGGGGTGGGCTGTGTAAGGGAAGCAATGATTTTCTCTGAACCATCCCTCCTGTCATCTCTAGGGGATCATTCCATTGATCCTGTCTTTATCGTCTTCTCCTCCTCCTCGTCTTTCCACTGGTTTCCATCCCTTTGCTAAAAGCATTTGAGACTTGCCATCTGCCAAGGTCATGTTGTTCTAGTTCTATTATTCCTTTCCTTAGAAACCTTCCTTGGCTTTCTGGTACCTAGAGAGTAAGTTCCAAGATTAAAAATAATAATAATAAATAGAAGATGCCTTGATCCTGCTATTCCCTCTGACTTCTTAATTATCTAAATCCATTCTTTCAGCCCTCATTCTCTGACTTCTTTACAAGGCTTGGCCACTTTGAAACACCCTCTTCTTTAAATTCTTCTCTTTCTCAGTTTTCACAAAGGCACCATCCTGGCTTTTCTTGTATTCCTCTGACCTCTCCTTTACATTCTTGTTTTTTGGATCCTTGTTCTACTTCCATTCCTGAAACATAATCGTATACTAAAGTTATCTTGCATCTCTGCACACCCCAACTTTAATTTTGTCATCCCACAGTTTTCATTCTCACCCTTCTGTGGATAATTTCCAATTCTACATCTTCAACCCCACCCCCACATAGGCCATGGCCTCAAATTGCTTACATTCTGTAAAAGAAAATAAGTCTGCAATGTTAATATGAGAAAAATTGTGCTGAAGTAGAAATAGATCTGGGGAAGAATTCCAGAGGTGGAGACTTGGGGAAACTTCATTGGGAAGGTGACATGTAAGCCAGACTTTGAAAGATGAGCAAGATTTTGCAGGCAGAGATTAGCAAAACATCATTCCAAAGGATATTTTGGAAAATGGCGGTGGAAAAGAAAGTTTGCCAAATAGGGCCATAAACCAGTCTACAGATGAACGAGGAAAAATGACAGTCACTCTGAATTCGGCCTTTGGTTCACATACAAGATGTAGCACATAGGTCACACCAAGCTGCAGCCCCCCTCATGCAAGGGGCAAAATCTTTTAGAGAACAGACTGTCACAAGCCAAGTGATATTAATCCTAACAACCCTTCTATCATGCCCCTGCTCTGTATAATAGGCACATGTCATTACCCCCATTTAGAGACAAGCAAACTGGGGCTGGAAGCTATTGAGTTGCTTGGCCAAATACCCACACCAGATTTAGGATCGTAATAGCCGGCATGCCTTTCTGTCTTCAAATTCCAAAGATCGTTTCTTATGCTTCCCTGTGTATCAGAAGATGAACTTATGAAGAATTCAAACCCCTACACAAATTGCAAACGTATATCCACAGGATTTGTCTGGATCATCATTTTCCTGTATCCAACCAGGAAAGTTTCCCAGGGAGGGGAGACCGGGCCTTAGCTCCATCTCCCAGGGAGCAAAATTATAACTGAAATGCAAAATGGAAAAGGAGGCCATCCAAATAAAGTTATTTGAGTTTCATTCTTACAAACTGTTATTTGGGAAGAACTAATTCCTCCACTCTGCCAATAAAAATAACACAGCTAAAAAATATAAATGCTCACATATTATTTATCCAACTAACAGGTTAGACTGTTTCCCTAAGATTATTTCAGCAGAGCTAAATAAGCTGAAAACTGCATTTCTTTTTCAGTATTTTGAGTAAATAGCTATTGTGAAAGCTTTTTAAGGCTGTGTTTCTTACGCTGCCCAGTCAGTGGAATATTTAAAATAATCAATCGCAATACCTTCAGACTAACGTAAAATAAATCATTTCTCCTCATCCCTTTTTCTGCTTCTCACAAACTTTTAAGAAAAGTTATTTCGCTTACTCATGTAGGAATGTTGGAGGCCAGAAACTGAAGCCCAGTGCCAATAAAACGAGACAGAAGTCTGATTTATATTGAAAATAACATAAAAAACCTTTTCCAGAGCTTCCAGACAATGTGAGTCTCAAAAGAATGTAACATTTAAAACATCTGTATGTCCTGCTGACAGGTGGATTTACCAAACATCTTTGTTCAGAAGTTTCAAGAGGTAATAGCTTAACAAAGTTGGGTTTTCTTAATTTAAAAAAAAAGAAATCACAAAATATGTCTCATAAAACATTACTTAAAAGAAGGAGGAAAAAAGGGAGGGAGGGTTAGAATATCTAGATAGAACATTGCTGCACGCAGAGCTCTAGAACTCATGGCCTCCCAGATTTGCGGATTAATCCTAATAGCGGGATTTTAAAAGCTATTGTTATTTAAAATGATACGTAGGATTTGCTGCAAAATAATATGGGGAGGAGGTGGCAGTGGAGTATCGATGACACAAGACTAGACATGAATGGCTAATCGTTGAAGCGAATGATGGATACTTAGGGGGTCATTATACTATTCTGCCTATGTTTTTATGATGTTGAAAATTGTCCTTAATAATAAGTCAGGTTTTTTAAAGAGTCTATCTTAACAAGGAAGTAACACAGAAAGCTAACCAGGGCAGGCCTCTTCTGTTAGCATTCATGACACATAAAACTCTGCCCTCCACATTTGACAGGCCACCTTCAGGAAGAAGGAGTTCCTGTACCCTCTGGTCACTAGCATGTCAGGTCTATAAGGGCAGAGATTTGTCATGTTCCTGGTGCCTAGAATAGGGCCTGACACTTAGTAACCATGCAATCTATATTTGTTAAATGCAAAAAAAAAGAAGAATGAATGAATGAATATCTCCTGAAAGGCAGAAAAAGCAGGGCCTGTGTGGACAACCTTTAAACTCAATAAAAAGAAAAGCTTTCTAATGGAAGGATGTCGACACGGCTTGGGCTGCCTCAGAACTTTCTCCCCTGCTTAGTATGTGTCTGGATGCCCCATCCTTTCTCTGTCTGCTCAACTTACCATTTGAAAACTGGTTCAGATATGAAGCCATCCCCCCATCCATTCTGTTCCCAACCCATTATTAGGGCAGAGAGAGTCCTCTCTTCATAACGTCCTAGGTGTATCTTTCCCTAATACTTACCATGTTGCATTTGTTTACCAATGTTTGTCATGAGACCTGGCACATAATAGGCTGTTAAGAAATGCCAACTGATTAATTATTGGAAGTAGTTAAATTCCTCACTGTGTAGGTTGTTTTAGCAGAGGCTGGATTGGCACTTGCTGGGGATACTAAAGAGGAAATGCTGGCATCATCGATTCAGTCATTCAGTAAGTATTTAATGAGCATCTATTATGTGCTGGGTAGATGAGATGTCTGGGTAAGATGCAGGCTAGAGCATTTGAAAACTAAAACTTAAAGAATAAGTAGGAGTCCAGTGAAATGGGTAAAGGAGGGGCAGAGGAGTATTAGAGATAGAAGGAACTCATGAAGATGGTACTAAATGTCTTTTAAGATCTCTTCAAATCTAAAGAATCTAGGATTTTAACCTCTTACAGTATTTAACAAACTCAAACTCAGAGCTGGGACAGAGTACTATGGTGGCACCTTAAGACCTATAAATACGTACTTCTGAATTGACCTTGGGCTGGCTTGCTTTCTTTGTCTTTACTGTATGCAATAAGTTGAACTGTGTAATTCTGGTCTGGCAGAAGACCTTGAATAATTGCTTTAGTTGCAGTGTTCTGGAGATTCAGTTGATTGGTTTTTCCACCTTAATAAAACAGAAAGAAAAATCAGATCTAAGAAATAGGTTAACTGCGTACATTAAGAAAACTTATTAACCAGCAATAAAGATTTTAAAAGGTGAAGACATTTTAAAATATATACAATGGAGCCTATGTGCATAGCACTTAATTTTTTTTTTTAAAGATTTTATTTTTTTTCCTTTTTCTCCCCAAAGCCCCCCGGGTACATAGTTGTATATTCTTTGTTGTGGGTCCTTCTAGTTGTGGCATGTGGGACGCTGCATCAGCGTGGTTTGATGAGCAGAGCCATGTCCGCGCCCAGGATTCGAACCAACGAAACACTGGGCCGCCTGCAGCGGAGCGTGCGAACTTAACCACTCGGCCACAGGGCCAGCCCCATAGCACTTAATTTTAATACAGTTTTCATTCTCATTTTCAGTTGTACTCTTTGCATTAGACAAACAATTGTCTAAATTAGGTAAAAGCACATTCTCAAAAATCTTTCACCATAACACATTATTGTTTTTAAACACTAGGGAAAGTGATAGTGCAAGATTAGAAGACAGCAAGCCCTCAACATCAGATATATTCTTCAAGAAAAGAATTCCACTTAAAAGTGAAGAGAAAGATATAGGCAGATTGAATATAATTATCTACGCTGCAATTGTTCCTATGGCCTCTCTAAAGTGAGTCAAAGCATCCTTAAAGCATCAGCAATTTAATTATCTTTAATGTGGCCATCACTAGGCTCAGGATGTTGAAGGAACCTCTCACTACCTCGCTACTGAAAAGTTAGCTTGGTTCATAACAAGATTTCAAACCTCCATTCTCTCTCCATCAAATTAGACTATCTAAGGCTTTCCTGAAAATGCTGTTCATTAAATACTCAACTTTTATGCAAAATTACAAATACACCTTTCTTCTCTAATCACTGGCAGTGATTACTGTGTCTGAGAAAAGGGAAATTAATTTAAAACTTCTGCCCCTGTAGCAGTAACAGCAAAAAGAGTCTGAAATTGGCTGAATTAATCAAACATAACACAGATTACGATATATGTTAATTACATTCTAATAAAATTACTGACGTTAAGTCTGAAATTTGACACTACTATCATCCATGTTGCCTGCTACTAGAAGGCAGAAATGCGCCTCTCTCTTGCCAAAACCCAATCCCTTAAATGCATTTGTGTCCAAGATCTTAAATCTGGCTTCACAAACTTCCTCTATCATTTAAAACTCATCTACTACAAAGCGCACCAAATAAATCTTCCATAATGTACATTTCACTAAAAAAAAAATTCCTTGGCAAACTCTGTATAATAGAGTCTCTCTCTGAGAGGCAAAGGATGTATTATTTTATTAAAGGCTTTATGAATCCTGCAATAAAAAGCTTTAAACTCTGTCTAAACCAGGACTTCTCAAATTTATTTGGCCACTAAACTTTTGGTCATATAATAGCTATTAGCACCCTGCAGAATACCATGGAACATGCTTTGGGAAAAACTGGTATAAACAGTACTTGGAACATGTCTCATACTACTAAAATGTCTACAAACATTTTGTGTCTAGATGTAGTTACTACTCTTTTTATTTGCTATGTTTGATCAAATAGCTATCAGAGTATTAAAACTGTCTTAATGGCTTGGACAACTGCAGTAAGGACATTGGCTCAGAGGGGAAAGTAAACCCAGTATTCATAAAAAAATAATTTGCTTTCATCCTCAGTTTTTATTTTGTCACTGGAGGTGTTTAAGCAAGAGCTGGAGGTCTACTTTTTGGGTGTGCTGTGCCAGAGTGGATCGAAGGATCAGACTGAGGTTTGGTCCAGAGGCCACCCAAGTCACTTCTAAGATTCTCTGATTCCTCACTGACACCAACTTGGGGTACTTAATAGTCTGGAATTATCAGAAATTAATTAGTAAAAGATAAAACACTGTTTATCTGGAGGGAAAAAAATAACCTTTTAAGGTCATACATGGGGAATTCTCAGTCGTACCATAAACTGGTAACTTGTATTTTGACCTTTAGGGTCATAATGATGTCCAAGAATCTCTTGAAGTTAAATTTCCCATGATGGCTTATTTTAGAAAACAAACTGCATTATAAAAACTCAAAGTTATTTCAAAATTGGGCCATACTCCAAAATGAAATCTCTGAACCAGGCTGGAGAATAAAATATTGCTTTCCACAAGTGAGTCACTTCTGCAGGCCAACATGGGAAAGATTGTCATCTCCTATCAGGGAACCAGAAGTCATTCTAAGGAGCCTATGGGTACTCTTTGTTAATAAAAGGAGGTTCCTCTTTAGTGGTAGAGCAAGAAGCCTGGTGTTTCATGTACTCGTTTTGTTAGAGATTTTAAATCAACTGGTAAGAATGAACTGGTAAGATATCCACATTCATGAACAACAGAGTATCTGTCTGCCTCATTAAATGAGTTGGGAAAAGGTCTCCAACATAAAGGAGTCCAGCTCCACATAACCATCTTTATCACCAATAAAGAGAAAAAAATTATTATATTTATATAAATATATAAATTATACAAATATGCTATTATTAAGTGTTTATTATGTACTAGGTGAAAACGGATCCTGGGAAAAGAAATGAGACCTGAGAGACATACTAAAGAACATCTCCATAATAATCAGGGTGAGATTTATTGAGCATTTACTATCTGGCAGTCACTGTTCAAAGTGCTTTACATTTACTAATTCATTTAGACTCATAACCACTGCTTCCCAAATTTAATATGCAAAGAAATCATCTGAGGATCTTTTTAAAATTTCGATGCTGATTCTGTAGGTGAGAGGTGGGGCCCAACATTCTGCATTTGCTCTGAGGTGATGACGATGCTGCAGGTTCCCAGACTACGTTTTGAGTTCCAAGCCCACAACAACTCCATGAGGTCCTGATACTGTTTGCACATTTTACAGAAGAGGAGACTGAGGCACTGACAGATTAAATAACTCGCCCAAATGACATTACTTATAAGTCACAGAACCAGGCTTCGAACTCAAGCACTCCAGTTGCTGACCCCATCTTCCCTTCCATGACACCCATGTAGCAGGGGTAATGCCTCTATATGTTCTGTATTGTTTTAGTTGATTATACTTGTATAACAAAAATGTAAAATATAAGAAAGAAAAAATTCAACCCAAATTTAATTTTAAAAAGTTTTTACATATTTTATCTTCATGATCAATAAATTTGCTTAACTTTTGCTTTTCTTGATTTAATTTATCACTTATTTTTACAATGTCTACTTAGCTTTTATAATTTTAATGTATAGTTGCTGAATAATGTCTTATCAAGTTAACTAATCATAATTTACTCAGCCAGTCACAACTGTTCATATTTTTTCATATATCGTATTTTTCGAGGTGCCAATAGACCAAAAGTATTCATTCTATGTTGAAACAGAAGTCGTGAATATTTTGATAGTCTGGAAGTTTCGCCTGAGGAGAATTACGGTGAGCCCAACAGTCACTACGCAGACTTTGGGAACATTTTTTTCCTAGATTGTAGGGTTAGATTTCAACCTCAAAAGATTAAGTTTAAAAAAACTTTCAAATGATTTTAAAGCAACACTTAGCACTACACATTTTTAGTTATCTATGTGTAAAAAGTTGCTAGACTCTAGAAAATACAATTGGTTGTTTTTACCTGATGCTGGAGTCACAAGAAGTTTGTATCCACCAAATTTCCCTCTTGGCGCCTTCCATGAAATCTGTATACTATCATGAGATAATACATTATATCTTAACCGTGTGGGTGGAGCCACTGAAAAGGAAAAACAAAAATTGTTTAAAGGTTAAAACATTTAAGCTTTCAATCGTTAAACTGAAAAGTCAAAGTAATGTAATCAAAAGGCACGAGACTTCATCAGCCTCAAAATATGTTCTTTCGACAACTCCTTCATGAATTGATCAGATTGCAAAATAACTCAAACGCAAGGGCATTGGTTTCTTACTCAAGAGATAAGCCCATTTGTCAGACAGTTCCGACCTTATGACAAAGAACTATGAGTTAGGGTTAGAATTTAATTCTCTAGTGTAGTTTAAAACTTGAAGCCAATCTTGTAAAGTGCTTTCATTACGTTACAAGGACGAATTTTTCTACTTGGAACATGTGAGATTTCATAATCTACCCTACTGGGACTGTTTCGTGCCTTGTGGTTTTTCACGTTAGTAATCCAATATTTTTTATGATAAGATCATTTCAGAAGGCTATTATGGACATATTATAGTAATATGATCTTCATTTAAAAACGTTTGAGAAAGAGTTTGTAAAGGACCAAAATAAAAAGGACCAAATAAAAGATAATTATGTTTTACAAACTTTGAGCCATTCTCCAAGTCTAGCTGATTTACACCTTTCAGAATGATTCACAGCACAGGGCCTTGAATCATCCCCACATATTTAATCTTTTCTGATAGTTCACAAAATGCGTAAATCTATATCACTTTTTGTATAAGTCATTCAAATTTCAAAATATATTTTTGGGACCCTACACCAATGTTCTGGAAATTCAAAAGAATTCCTTTAGTAAGAAGATTTTTATGATATAATATCTAAATTAGTTTGTCAAAAAAGAAAAGCTAATGCTTAACAGAAAAGTTAGCACTTATTACCCACTTTTATGCCCAGCCTTTCTTTCTACGTTAGAAAACAGAACGTGGGGAAGGAAACAAACATTCTCCTTAATAGGTATGGAGCATACTATGAGATTTGGACATTAGTTTAATTCCCACTTCTGCCACTTATTAGACAACAACCTTGAGCAACTGATTGTGTTTTCCAAAGCCTTGTTTTTAGAAAAGGTGACGGCAATACTTTCTGCACAGGATGGACGCCAGTGTTAAACAGGATAACAGATACGATGCATCATAATAGGCGGTCAGTAAATGTTTGTTCTCCTTCCCTCTTACTCCATCTAATGGGTGATCTCAAAAGCTCATTTAATCCTCACAAAAATATATTGCTATCCCAATTTTATATATTAGGGAACCAAGGAGAAGCTAAGAGACTTGCCCACATTCACATACTGATGAACGACAATCTCTGACCCCAAATGAAATGCTCTGTTTCTTTGAGAGAAGAGCCATATTAAGAAGTCACCCCTCACTGGGCTAGATAAATGAGTAATTTACTCCCCTCCAGGGTAGCTCCTCACCTGAAATCACTGAGCACCGAAGGGCACAATCTTAAGTGTGGTATTCTCTTTCTAGTCGCCCTTTGCTACCTCTCAGTGGAGAAGGCAAGTCATGCAAAACAAAAACATTAGCTTCCCATTCTCAGTTTGACAGGAATGGAAGAGTTTACATTTCTCTGGTTTATGGGAAAAGGTGGATTTATCATAAGAACAACTATTTTAAAACAGAAGAGGAAGGTGGCCAAACCTAACATTTGGATGAACAGAGAAACTATTACTATTTTTCTTTGTCTGGAACTTGAGGAGAAAAATCTATTTATAGATAAGTTCTTATTACTTATGGAAGAAAATTAAAAATAAGAATTAAAAAATTGTAAACCATATATCCAGTTTCTGAGCCACATCTTGCCAGTGGGCTGATAGATATCATTAGCCAAGCTTGTTGCACAGTTTTGCATGAATGCACTGGTGAAAGAAAGCTGGGATGCCTAGGATTCGTCAATGGAGTCTTCAGTCTAGGCAGTTCCAAGAGGGTCAACCAATTCTGTCAGCACCCCAGGGGTGTTGACATCTCAAGGAGGGCAAAGAACATTCAGGATTCCTAGGTTAAAGATTAGATATCTTTACAGCATCTTCTACCCAGGCTACTGTTCTTTAAATGTGGTCTGAGTTTATAGTCTACAACATTTTTTTAGTCAATAGCTAACCTTCTGAACCTTCAGGAGAAAGTAATGAGGATAACACTGATCATGCTCAGACAATACAGATGATGCTCCAGAACCCAGAGTCCACTGGCTTCCACTGAACTCTTCAAGGAAACAAAGTGTGAAGCCAACGCAACAACAAAAATCCATCAATATTCAACTTTTTAAACAATTTACAAATGGTTCATATGACTACAGTCCCATTACAACTGCTAGCAAAAAGAAATACCACCATCTTCTTTTATCAGCAGACTACAAGTATTTTCTAAGTAAGCATAAATACTCTCACAATCATTAAAAAAATCTTGGCTAGGGGCTGGCCCCGTGGCCGAGTGGTTAAGTTCGTGTGCTCCGTTGCAGGCGGCCCAGTGTTTCGTTGGTTCGAATCCTGGGCGCAGACATGGCACTGCTCAACAGGCCATGCTGAGGTGGCGTCCCACATGCCACAGCTGGAAGGACCCACAACGAAGAATATACAACTATGTACCGGGGGGCTTTGGGGAGAAAAAGGAAAAAATAAAAAAAACTTTAAAAAAAAAATCTTGGCTAGATACAAAATTCACATTTCCTTTAGGATTTTGCCTTTAGGGAAAAAAACACTGAAAGGAAGAAATGCTAGGTAAGAAAGAAAGATTCATGAAGTCAGTTTTGAACTTCAAAGTTAGCTCCGTTTCCCGGTCTGGAAGGCAGTGGGACTTGTACCAAAACAAGGGCAGCAAGATTGACAGGAACACTCTAAGTGCAGTGAAGAAATAATTGCTTTTATCTCCTGGAACAAAAGTTTGTGTATATTTAATACCAGCCCCATGATTTTTCTTTTCTTTTTGTGAGCACAGAGGAAATGCTTCTACACATATAATTAATTCCAGTAATAATTATAAATGTTTGCATGAACTTGACTCAAAAGTTAATATGTGTCACTTAAAATCTTAACATTTTTAAAAAGACAAAAATCAAATGTAAAGCTTGACTTCTGGCACACACTTAGAACCCAGACCAGGCCAACAAGCTCATCCTTTTTATGGTGAAGTCAGGCTTCCTATGTTGCATTGAGCCAAATATAACATTTGTGAATATATGAACTTCATCCCAAAGCGGGATTGAGGAGGGTCCATTTCTTATCTTCCTCTCTACTATAGGTTAGGCTTGTTACTGAAGGTACAAGGGTATTTTTCTTTTGTTGTGTTGTATTTTTTTTAGAGGGAAGATTTTCTTTAAACCCAAAGAATTTCACTGCAATCAATCTTGTAGAAATCAAATCTCATAGGCAGAAAAGGAATGTTTTGTGATTCCATTGAAGCCTTACTGTTATCAGGTACTTGGGAAATTTCATTTCATAAAATGACTATTTATTAAAGGGCTAATTTTCTGCCCCTCCCTCCCTCCTTTCCTTCTTCCCTTTTCCTTCTTTCTTTCCTTCCTTCCTTCTTTCTTTCTTTCTTTTTTTCTTTCACTTCAATTCAACTCAACTCAACTCAACTCAACTGAAATCTTGCTATTTTGACAAGTGGCAACCTATGTGAAAGTTTATTTCTAATGAAATATTTGCCTTCATTTCCCGAAACACATACTTTTGACACAGGAAGATGAAATGGAGATCTTTTGTTCTTCACTACCCATAATCACTTCCCCTCTGCCTTTTCTAACAGCACCCTGGTTTTCTTCCAAGGACTAACACTCCCTTCCCACTGCAAGGCACCTTGGCTACACTGTCAGCCATCCTCCTCTGGCTAAGGGGTGAGACAATGACTCAAACCTGGTCGGGCAGACTCTCTCAAGAATCTGAAACTTATGTCCAGTGATGGAAGGATGGAAAATCACTCCAGTCATTTCATTCCAATGACGTGCCCTAAAAAAAAGGTCACTATATCCATTTGTGACCTAGAAACTATATCCAGGGTATTTCCAGATTCCTGTCCTTGTCAAAGCTTAACTATGTACCTTTTACTTTAATTATATGAGTTACTTCATTACCTCCAGTAAATACATTTTTTGCTTCAATTGGCCAGAGAACGTTTCTTTTATTTGCAACCAAAAATCTCTGACTGTTAGACATGGAGCAGAATAGGCACTGGGAGTATCTTTCCCTTCAAAACATAGTTTAGGGTGCATATCAATGGAAAAACTAATATGTTTATAAAAGCAAAATACATTTAAACAGCAGAGAAGTATTTGGATTATTTTTCCAAGTGATCTAAAAAAACCCAAACAAACACCAAAAACCCTCAGCTTTTTTTATCAGTCATTTTCCAATTAAACGCATTGCCCAAATGTTCTATAAATAGGAGAAGTTAAAATTTGAGAGAAATTTACCATGGGATATGCTAGAGGATTCTTTTTATCTTGCTTAGAATCTAATATGTTATAATTTCATGATCCATTATAAAGATGCTGAAAACAGCAGTAAAGAAAATATTCTCAACTTCCAAATATGTTTGACTAGTAATAATAGCAAAAAATACGTGTAAATGTGTTAACACAGAGGTCTTTATAAAGTTAAATCTAGCCCCCGTGCAAAGTCTCCAATTTTATATGCTCTGAGGTTTTTAAATGACAGTTACTTTACCTTCAGCGGTTCTTTCCTGTAGTCATCCAAGACAAACATTGCCAGAACCAAATATAGATTTACTGTGAAATTCTGAGAAAGTATTGGTGCCACCATTCTGTCATGCTATACACGTTTTTTCCCTACAGCTAACACCACGTTACTTTCTCTACGGTCCAGTTCATTTAACAATTTGTTTTGAAAAGAAGGTGCTGGAATAATCCAGGTATAAACAGTTATTTGAGCCAATAGGGGTTCACATTCTCTGGAGAGGGAGAAGTCTTCATAAAGAATTACATGGAGAGACTAAGGGGTAAAGCGCATTCTGTTGATTAGTAATTTAAGAGGGGAGAGTTAATTTCCTATATGCCTTTTAACACCAACTGCATTAGTTCTCTCGCTGCTGTAACAAACTATAGAAGCTTAAAACAACAGAAATGTACTATTATACAGTTCTCGGGTCAGAAGTCTGAAATGGGTTTCACTGGGCTAAAATCAAGGTGTTGGTAGAGTTGCATTCCTTTTTGGATTTTCTTGCCTTTTCCAGCTTCTAGAGTCTTCCCACATTCTTGACTTGTGGCCCCCTTCTGTCTTCAAAGCCAAAAAGGCTGGTTGAGTCTTTTTCACATGACATCACTCACACTGGCACCTCCACCTCCCTCTTCCATATTGAAGGACCCCTGTGATTGGCTCCAAATTGGACCCACCCAGACAATTCCAGGATAATTTCTCTATTTTTAAGGTCAGTGGATTAACAACCTTAATTCCATCTGACATCTTAATTCCCCTTTGCCATATAATTTAACATATTTTCAGGTTCTGGGGATTAGGACATGAATATCTTTGCAGGCACATTATTCTGCCTACCACACTTACCTTTTTTTTTTTTCTCATTTTGTTCATAAAAATGATTCCAAAGACGTCAATAAGAATTTAAGGTTTGAGAGTAATTAGTGTCAGCCAGCAAGTCAACACATCTGCCATTAGCAATGTACTTAACTGAATATGAAACAGACTCACATATGGCTTGGCAAATTAGGGTCAAAATTGGCCAACCCGCAGGAACGCACTACTATGTCTGTTTTAAAAGTAGAAAATCAACCAAATAAAGCATTCATATTCTTTATTCTTTGCTCAAAATCACTCATGTAAATACATGGTGTCATGGTAGAAATAAAGTTTCTCAAAGGTCTCACATACTTTCCTAAAAACCAAAGCCAACGACATCTGAAGGCTTTTCCCACTGGGGTTTCCTCCAGCATATGCCCACTAGCTTCCTTTTTGAAAGGTTCTCCGGCCTTCACTTCTAGACCACTACCCTCCCCTGACTGTCCTTACAATGGCTTTTTTGACACTTTCAATTGGTCCTTTTTCTTCCCTTAACCTCTTAACTGTTGGTGTCTGCCAAATTCCATCCTCACTTCTCTCCACTGGACCATCCTTTCTAATTCTACCTCTAAGACTTCAAAGGTCCCTATAAGCTAATTCCTAAGCACAACACAATTCAGATAAAATCTCCTGCCTTCATCACTTTCTCCTAAGCTCCAGACCCCTGACTACCTACCAGACATATCCACCTGGGTATCCCACCAGCACCTCAAGCTCCACTATTTGTCTAAGACTTGAACTCATTATCTTCAGCTTCAGATACTTGCTTCATCCTTGATTCTCTTTATTAATCTCCCCAACAAACATCGACTATGATTGAGGCATTGTTCTGTACTGGAGATACAGACATTAAACAGAGAAACACTGCCTCCAATGAGCTTAGGCAAACAAACAATTAAGACACAAAGATACAGAAGCAATAATAACATAGAGGTGGAAATTAAAGGCCCCATCTACTCATTTCTCCAACAAAAAGCTTCAGATTCCTCTTTGATATTTCCCTCTCCTTCAGCCCCCACCACATCTAATCAATAAACAAGTCCTCTCTCTTCTACCTCTTACATATTTCTTGGATTCATTCTCTTCTCTCTATCCCTCTACCTACTTCAGGCCCTCAACACCTGTTTCCTGGACAGCTTAGCATAATCTTCTAAGGCTCTCTCTTGCTTTAGTTATTCCAATCCCCCGAGCACCGATGAGTCACAACTATGAGTATCATCAATATTGTTATCAATGTGTTTCTCTAAAAAGCAGAGCTGTTTAAAATCTTTCATAATCTGGCTCCAACCTATCTTTCCATCTGTCTTTTCTCCATAACCCCCTATAGAACTTGTATTGAGATTTATCTGCTTATACTCTCTCTCCCTAGTGGACAGTACACTGCTGTAAGGCAAAGAAGATAGTTTCATTCAGCTTTGTATCCTGAACGTGACACAGAGTAGGTGTCCCATAAATGTTAATTTAAAACAAAATTTGGCTAACAATGTATAGTTGATAAACAGCATCCCTGAAAGTACCCCAGAAGAGCTCTGTCTGATCAATTACTCCATGAATGACCATTTCTGAATTCCCCAGATCTGTTCTCTAATTGCTACAGCTCAAAGCATTCTTTCATCAATGTAAATAAGATAAACAGAATTCCTCTATCCAACTGATCCCTATGTGTTGCATGAAGTAGCTGGATATATAGTCATTAACTCCAAGTGTTTTAACACTATTTGAGGGCGCAGGGAGTCAAGTTCTATTCTTTTCCAAATAATTGTGCCTCACTCTAAGGAAGCAGGGTATGGCGGTTCTTGCATTTGACTTTTCTACAACTTTCACTTCCAAACATTAGACATTAACCCTCCTAAAACCACCTTCTTTATCATTTAGACTTCTTTGCTTAACTGATGAATGACTATTTCAGTACCAACGCTTCTGTTTCTGCAGGTTTATCATATCTGTCTAGCAATGTCGTTTTGCACACTTGCACATATTGTGCACTTCAGAGGTTAGCTCACTTTTTCTGCTAAAGGCAAGACAATAAATATTTTAGTCTTCGTGGGCTATCCAGTCTCTGTCACAACTACTCAACTTTGCCATTGCATTATGAAAACAGCCACAGACAATATGTAAACAAATGAGGATGCCTGTGTTCCAATAAAACTTTATTTACAAAAGCAAGAAGTAGGCCAGATTTGGCCCATAGGTGGTAGTTTGCCAATTCCTGACATACTTTATAAAATGAGTGGAAATTAAAAATTAAAGTGTAGATCCCAGTAACAGAAATAGTAGATTTCAAAAACTAATTTCAATAAAAACAAAGCTAGAAATCATTAGAAATGCTTAAAATGGCATACCAGCAGGCTCTGTTAGACTCTTAGTAACCTTTAGACTATGTGCTCAGTTTTTAAAGAAAGGAACAAAATTAAGGAGCGGGTATGAAATGGCAGAAATATTTTGTAGACACTCTATTTAAGAGACAAGGCACAATTGGGACACATACATACACACATAGTTCCTTATTAATAGAACTGATTTTGTAACATGCAAATTTGACTTTCACTGTTTAAATTCGCCTCAGGCTTTTCAGAAGCTGTTTGACCACTTGCCACAAAATTACTATGCTCAGTCACTGGCGAGGTCGTAACCCTCATCAAAGGTGTGGCACATTTCTACCGTGTAAACAGCTGGTAAAATTGAGTAAAAGCCAACATACGACCCTGCCTAGAAACATAGTTGAATCAATGAAGTACTATTCGGGTAAATAAAATAAAAAATGCTAATCAGAACCAAGATGGCTTGAGTCCCAGACTCTAATGATTATCTTAAAGTTTTCAATTACCTTGACCCTGGACACTGGTGTAAAAATAAGCAACTGCCAAAAAAGCTTGAAACAGAGAGTACTGCATCTTGCACTGAAAAATCTTCATTTTCTTTCCTGCTTTTCACATGGGATACAGCAGCAGGCCTAGAAACAGAGAGCACAGGGATATTTTGAGAAGGCTGAAAATGAAGAATATGTAGTCATCTAGGGCAGGCAAATAAGACAACATTGTCAGGAAGTAATTCATTGCATCATATATTTCACTCTAACACATAAATTGATAAAAGGAAGATTTTTGAGAAGATGCTGTAAATGGAGAGAATAATTTGAACTATTTGGAAGAGAAGTTCAGACGGTGTTTTGTGACTCTTGTAAGACGTAAATCGCACAGTGAATTTATCAAATGGATAAATTCCAAAAGTTTACCTGAAATGAGCATTATCATTAGACAGTCACAATTTCCTTGGCAGTAATGTGCTCCTGCAGTATTTATCACATAAAGTTAAAAGTCCTATGTTGCCTCACGTTGCCTACAAAGTAAAGATATACGGGACCTTCTTCTAGTGATCAAAGAGAATTTGAAAAACCACTTTGTGCTAATATTAAATCACTATTTAGCTTTCACTTCACCAGGATGAATAATCCCCAATCTTTTATTATACCTTTTTTTTCTCATACCTGTGAATCTAAAATTCATCCTTCCCCAAAGGATTTTGAGGCCAAATGGGTTCAGGGGGCATTTTATGAGGAGAATCAAGGCTGCCCCAGGGAGAGAATCCCAAGGCGTCCTGGCCTGCAATGCCCATCTATGCCACCCTCTGGCAAGTGTAGGACCTCCTAACCTGATTTGACCTTATTTGTATCCAAAGTTATACAACCACCTGATAACCAGATGCCACCTGCACTGATACCATTTTAATGACTTTTTACATGATCTTTCCTTTGTCTTGTAAAGAAATAACTCACATACCTATGCCTTATAAATTTAGCCCTGCCCTCAACCCATTGCAGCTGTTCACTGCCCATGGGTCCTGTTCCCTTGCTATTCTCTGAATAAAGGAGCACTACTACCAGAAAAAATAAAATAAAATAAAAAAATAAAACTCTCCCAAGTCTTTTTTTTTGTTAGAATATCAATAAACGAAGAGATAAAAGAAAAAGAGAGAGAGATGAAAAAGGAGAAAAGCATAGAAGGAAGGAAGGAAAGAGGGAGGGAAAGAAGGATGAATGTTTAGCATTAATTTAAAAAGCCAGTCTAGAAATCATTGACAACAATTCTATTATAAGCCATTACAGAGGAGAAATTCTGAGTCCTTTCCTCAGAGATTAAGACATCTCAAAAGTTTCCTTCTACTCAAGGTATTTTTTTCACTCAGATATTCATTCATTCATTCATTCATTCATTCATTCCCCAATATTGTTCCACAAAGGATCTGGGGCAACCTAATAATAAATAAATATAATGTTTAAGGTAGGACTGCCATATTTAACAAATAAAAACACAGGACTCCCAGTTAAATTTTAATTTCAGACAAATAGAAAATAATATTTCAGTGTGTCTCATGCAATATTTGGGACATACTTAATACTAAAAAAAATTATTATCTGAAATTAAAATTTAACTGGGTGTCTTGGAAATCCTAACATAAGGGAAAATTTGGTGGAAATATAATATAGTACTGAGTAAAATGTGCACAGAGAAAACCTATCTGGTCCTGTATAGTTAGTAGGGGTGACCATGAATTTGGCCCAGAATTTATGAATTAGCAGTCAAAGAAGGAAGGAACATGCTAAGTTTTAAAGTTTACTATATTATCAATTTTTTTTTTTCAGGGAAAGATTCACTCTGAACTAACCTCTGTTGCCAATCTTCCTCTTTTTTTTTTCCCCTAAAGCCCCAGTACATAGTTGTATATCCTAGTTGTAAGTCCTTCCGGTTTTTCTATGTGAGCCACTGCCACAGCATGGCAACTGACAGATTGGTGGTGTGGTTCCACGACTGGGAAGCAAACCCCAGCATCAAAGTGCTGAGTGCCAAACGTTAACCACTAGGCCATCAGGGCTGGCTCTAGATTAAATTTTAAAATATATTTTTCTGGAGATGCATAGCTTTCCCTGATACTAAAAGCTGAGTAGAACTTTTTCCATGGTTCATCCAAAAAAAAGGTCACTGTACTTTATTCACATTTATTGAGCCCTTACTATGTATAAAGACTATTCTAATTACTTTACACATATATAAATTCCTTTAATCCTCACAGCAATTCCTTTAATTAATTTAACTAATCAAAGTAGATATGATTATAATATCAATTCACAGATGAGGAAAATGAGGCACAGAGAAGTTCCCCAAGTCACCTAGCTAGTGAGTTCAGGATCCTGGATTTTAACCCATACACACACGGCAATCAGATGTGGTAGAAGCATCTTAGGAGACCATTTCAACAGTATCACACTTCATACGACTTTCTTTTCATTTTAAAATATCTTTTCATGCTCTGATTACAAAAATAATGAGTTTTAATTGTGGAAAATTAGAAAATACAAGAAAACACAATAAAGAGTATGCACTTTTTGCTATTTTTCCCTTACTAAAGTGTGAATATTTTCTGATGATGATATTTTAAGCCTGTTACAGTATACACGGCTGTATCGCAATTTATTTATCTATCTCTATTTGGAAATTTAGCTGATTTCCAAATTTCCCTAATACACATAACACTGCAACAAACATCCTTATTCACATTTTCTTGAATACATGACTATTGATTTCTTTTGGCTAAATTCCCAATTATGGAAATGCTCGGTAAAACAAGATGTGTTTTTAAGGTTTTTGAAAGATAAGTATGTAATGCCCTATAGAAAATTATACTGATTTCCACTTCCACTAGCCTCTTATATGAGTACCACATCACATCACTTCCACCATCACAGCGGTTAATTGTTTTCAATATACGTTGATTTGATAGGTAAAATGTAATTATCACAATATCGTCTTAATTTGATTCATTCATAACCAGTAAAATGTAACATTTTGTGTTTGTTGGCTATCTATACTTTTTATAAAATACTCATTCATATCTTTTAACCATTTTATCATTGATTTATAAGAACTCTTTACATATTATTCATTTTAACACATATATTGCAATATTTTTCCAGGTTGTTTTTGTCTTTCAATTTTGTTTAGTGGGCCAAGAATTTTCTTTTCAAGTTAAGGCATCCGACTTGATATTTTTCTTTATAGTTTCTGATGCAGCGTCACGGGTAAAATGGTTTTTCCCATCTCAAAGTATATTTCAGTTATTCTAACTTTTTAGTTCCAATTATGAATGGGATCTTGGATTATGTTTTAATACAGAGAAGATACTGATTTTATGTATTTATTTTATAATAGACCAACATTCTGAACTCTTTCTAGTTCTCTATTTTTTTCAATTCAATCTTTTGGATTTTCCAGGTTGAAATCACATCATTTGCAATCAATGTACTTTTTCTTATTGTATAGGCTAGTAGTTTTAAAACAATTATTTTACTAGGAATGCCTCGAATACTTCATCGTTAAGTTTACTGCTAGCAGTTGAGCTTAGATATATTTTACTTTTCTGTTAAGAAAACGCTTCTTGATTTTTTACTAAGAGTATTTTTTTCAATCAGGAATGGATGGTGAATCTTGCCTTTATGACTTTTCGATTATTGAGATATTCATATTTTGATCTTTACTTCTTAGTTTAATTATTTTCATAGTGTCTAACAATAACCTATCCTTGCAATACAGAAAGAAATCCTACCTATTCATGGCAATTATTACGGTTTTTTCTAAGTTTAATGTAATTATAATGGTTTTGGCTTTCAGCTAAGCCATTTTCAAATAGATGACAAAGTCATATTACTTCCTTACAAAATATTCCAGTAACTTAAATGTAATAATGACACTACATTTGAGCTATTGGTTTTTTATGTTCTTGAACAACAACAGAGAGACCAAAATATTCCTTCTCTCCATCTCTTAAGAAACTAATCAAATACAAGCACTCCTTGTTACATGCTAATGAGTTTTCAAAGTGTTTTAAACTTTAAAATGCCTATAATTTTCTCTATATAGATATACTTTTGTGGTGGCAAGAATAAAAACAAATCAATTCAAGTTACCTATTTGCAAATGAAAAATGAATATGATCAACTGCCGGACTCATAAAAATTGCATATTAATTCTTCTTGAGGCCCAGGAGTGAGGGCACCATTGTAGGAACGATTTATCTCCAAGTGAAAGAGTGTGGGGTTTAAAAAATTATTATTTCAGTGATATTTTAAGCCACATTAGATTTATCTAGTGTTTTCATACTATTGCCTCTTCAAGAACTTTGATAGATCCAGATAAAATCCTCACAATAGTTTTGGATTTTACCCAGTAGAGTGTGAGCTCTCTCTTTGCTTACATAGCTTCGGAAGAGACTCTAACCCTTGTATGTTTTTTCAAACAATCCACATTGCTTATTTAATCCCAAATATTTTTTAATCGCTATTGTGCTACTTCTCCAAGTCCAGGTTGCTGCTCTTTTGAGGGAATCTACACTAATCCATTCTTTGAAACAATATATATAATCTAGTGAGGCACGTGTCAGCCAGGCTTTGGGTTGGAGCCAGCCCTGGAAAACCTTTTTCAAACAATCCTGTTTCCATCTTTTCAATCTGAAGACATAACGGGGAAATTGGCATCAGGTGGGTGTTGGGTCCTGTGAGGGTCTTGCTACTCTCAGATTCTGTGAACACAATGGGTGGGAGGATTAGTGCAGGCTTCAGGTCGTAGCTATAGGTGCCAAAGCTTCTGATGACCCCTTTCAAGGAAGTTCTTAATGGCCTCTGCCATCCTTCGTGGCCTCTGGGATCTGGCCTGGCTACAGACAGCCACACAGCGTCGTGTGGCTCAGCAGATCATCCCTGGGCGAGGAAGTGTCAAGCCCACTGTGGATCTAAGTCAAGGCTAAGCTCCAAATTTCTTTATTTTCTATGTAACAGTATGGTTATCCTGCTTTCCTGGCTTGCTCTAACTCCCTCAAGACCACTCATTGCTCTTCAGAGAGCATTCCTGGTAACTCTTACTCCTTTATAATCCAGTCCAGGGCCACACAGCTGCGCATCTTTTCATCTAGGGAATACTGGAAATAGTGGGAGAAGATTTTCTGTTGGGAACACTTTGTTTCACGAGGGCTTTGAAGGCTTCCCTTCCAGTGCGATAGTTGGAAAATGGTCATTGGCTCCTGGAATTCCAAATATGGTCTTCCCTATATTTGACTCTAACATGATGGGCTCTGATGCTGATGCTGGGGTCATAAGCAAGTCTAGAGTGTTGCTGGCATAGGCAATTGCTTCCTGAACACTTCCTTTGATGAATTCCTTGGTGATCCTTGGAGAGGGCAGCTTATTGAAAAAGGAGTTGACCCAGACCACTTTAGCTGTATCCTGTCATGCCTCAGCTCTAGTGAAGCAGCACTGAAAGTTGCCAAAATACTGTCCCCCCTGGAAGGTCACATCACTCACAGAGGGAGGCCCAAGAGATGGCGTGGACTTGTAGACCACCATGGCTCCACTTGGGAAAGCAGCCCTTTGCTGCTGCTTGCTTTCCCAAAGTTCCTGTTAACACAGACACACCATTCAAGTCTTTGGAACTGAGCCCCAGGTCTCTCTGCGAGGCAAGACTTGGGCATTGCCGTGTCTCAGGGATTCCAAGGTTCTGTCTATCTTGGGTCTGCCAGGGCAAGCCTTCTGTACAGACGGTTTTCATATCTGAATTCTTGCAGTCCTGGACTGAATCTGTGCAGCTTATCGATGCATTGGATAAGCAAAGAATCCCTGCCAATCAGACAATTTCCCAGAGCCCAAAGACCCCTTAGGGGACCCGCCTCCCAGGCTAACTTATCTTTGTTGTATCCGCATATTATTGTTTTCATATAATGTCAACTTTGTATAGCTAATTTTTTGGATCTATGTTAATAACCGAAGTTGACCAATAATTTTCTTTTCTTTAAGGGTTTTGGTGTCGAGATTATTCTAGCTTCATAAAGTAAGGTAGAAAGCTCCATATCTTCATTTTGTAACAGTTTTGTAACAGTTTAAGTAGCATGAGAATGACCTATTCAATGAAGACCTATGAATAATTTGAGAGAAAAAATCACATGGGCATAATTCCCTTCTTGACGCTAATTCCTGCACAACTTTTTAAATCTTTCTTCCTTGTTTATACATCTACTTAAGTTTATTACTTCTTGGTTCTAGCCTCGATATTTTCCCATAAAGTTATTCATTTTATTTTGATTTTGAATTTATCAGCACAGAGTTGTGTGATCGCTCAACTTAAAACATATCTTTTTTGGTTACCGTTCCATTATCGGTATTAAGGTAGTGTGTTTCTGACTTCTCTCTCCAGAATAGATAAGCTACACATTTATCCAGTTTCCAATTTTTTTGAAGATGAGTTTTTTTCTTGTCAATATTATTTTTTGTTTTCTGATTTATTTATTTCTTCACTTATCATTAGGAATTGCCTCCTTTTGCTTTTCTGCTTTTATTTTTTTAACTTCTGTTGTTCTTTGTGAATTTTTGTTGAATCCTCAATTAATCTAATACTATTCTTTTTTTGAGCCCATTAATTTTCCTCTGAATATGCTCTGGCGTCATCATATAAGCTTTCATTTCCTTTTTACCTAAGAGTTATTTCAGTGAATGCAGCAAAGCATAATTCTATAAGCCTTCAAAGCAATGTGACTCATGCACTTAAACCTGTGATATTCTGGGTTTATTCCACAGCAATACAGTATATCCAGAAGAATAAATAAATAATAATAAATAATTGTATTTCCCTCAAGCAATCATTCAAAAAACTTTTTCTTGGGAAATATGTTTTTTTATAATATCCAATGACAGTCTAATATGCCACTCTGTTGTGTTGCCAATTAAAGGGAGATCCGTATGCTTTGATAATCAAATAAACAATCAAGTTAAGATCCTATAATAAAAACTGAAGAATGTATTGAATTGTGCTTAGGGGTCCAAAAAAAATATCTTCCTCTACCAGCTTACTCTAGTTCCAAAATGCTAATTACTAAGGAATATTTTTTTGGATTAAGACATTCACATACTAGAATCTCCTTAAAATTCCTAATGGAATAGGCAACACATTAGGTGACTAATAAAGGTATATATAATATATGGCATTGTAGCCTGGATTAATTGACTACACATTAGTAAACCAACCATTTGTCAGGGCACAGAGGAAGTGGGACAAACGTTGAGTAAATTTTGCTAAAATACAGGAGGAAAAGCCCTGGGGCATCTATAGAACTCTAACCCTTCAGAGGTAAATAGAACAACATTAGGTGGGTTATCCAAATGGATGTGAGCAGCTCTTATGTAGACAGAAGGCATGATACAGGGGATTTGAAAAGATATGGGAGCAGGCTCCAGTCCTATCACAACCAAGACGTCAATAAACCTGCCAATCACCCAGACAGCTGTCCACCACACCCCAAGAAAACTGCAGCAGCAGAATCACTCTCTCAACTCAAACAAAATACTCTAAAATTTTGTTCCTCAGATATTATAACCATAGGTTTCAACCAGAATAAGGCAAGGAGAGGGAGAGGTAAGGAAAAGGCCACATTTGTCTTTTGGGCATGCTCTTTGAGATCAGGGGACTTTCATCAGCTCTCACATGGTAGTGTGTTAACATAGGAGAAAAGGGTCCTTTGACAATCCACCAGCCAATAGCCTTTCTCTGGTCTCCTCCAAGCTCTGCAGTTCCCATGTCGAGGTGTTTTGAAGCAATACTCAATCTGCCATGTTGGAACTTAATCTGCATTTCACAAAATTTAATTTAAGTAAATAAATAAACAACGGCTACCTTAGTCTTGGCACCTGTTTTTGAAAACTGAGTATTATTTATATGGAAAAAAAAAAAAAAATCATAGCCAAAGCTTATCTTTAAATTCTTTCCCTTTTCTGTTTATTTTAAATTAGGATGAGTAATAACATATTGGGATCAGTGGAATTTTAGTTTTCCCAAGGTTTTCTGCCAACTCTCCAAATTTTTGGACAGTAAAATAGGGGCAAGAAAAATCTCAATTCTTGCTAAAGTGCCACAAGATGTTTTAACATTTACCAAAATGTCAAGGCCTAATTTGTTGAGACTTTGCCCAAAAGCCTGCATGAAACAAGTAACTCTGCCTTAATTTTTTTGTTTTGTCTTTTGGTTTAAAAAACATCATGTTAGAAATGGCTACTTAGCTCTAAGTTCAGAAGGTATAAACCCAATTTGGGGAAAGTTTCTAATGCTTAGTACAAGTTTTCTCAAAACGCTGTCACAATTTTGTAATCAGTAACTTAAAACTCTCCCCATTAGGGCTAATTAGCCCTCTTTCTACTTCATATGTTTGTTTTAGTTAATCTCATTTGTACAGTTAAGTCTAACAAGGAGCAAAGGCTCTGATTAAGCCAGTTTTATCAAACTTCCTTAAAATATTTATTCTAAAGCTTTTGTAAATCACTCATCCACATCTACACACAGAATTGCATAGACTTACACACACACATATATATACGCTCAAACCTTGATTCAATTCAATTGAATCTATTCTATTTGTGCTGACTTACAAAAATACCATAAACTTAAAAAAAAATGTTGCTGGCCATCTGGTATACCAGTTCTGAGAGAGTTTGCTATTCACCGTATTGGAATTTTCATTCCAAGAATCTCTTATTGAGAGTCCTACTATATCCCAAAGCTCTCTACTTGGTACTTAGGAAGATACAAAACTTTATGCTCTTTAATCCCTGCCCGCAGTGATCTCACTTACAATTTTATTGAAAAGGAAGATCACAAGCAAACATATTGCAAAGTAAGTATGAAATAGAATAAAGAATTAGCACAAAGTGATGGTATGAATAGAAAACTGGGAGTTAGGAAGACAGTTCTGTCAATAATTTGCCAGGGTCCTTGACTAACCAGCTTAACCACTCTGTGACTTGACTTCTTTATCAATAAAATGTGCAGGATAACATCTGCCTCACAGGATGATTGTGATAATGTACTAGAATACAGGTAGCTCTCAAAAAGTTCTAACTATAGCGTATTTTAGCAACAGGTTGAAAGAACACGAAGGAAAAGGGAGTGACTATAGCCAATGAATTTGCCACTTGGGTAGATGCTAAATGAGGAAGGAGATTTGAGAAGTCTTTATCTCCCCCATCACATTAAGACTGGAGGATTAACTTCACAAAATGGTTCAGACAAAAACTGAGGATCCAGATAATGACAAGGGCAACAATTATCTGCATGGGTGAACTGCTCTAAACTTTTCAAAATACATTCCTATCCATTTCTATCATTTTCCAGATGACAGCTCTACGCGGGTTCAAAATAAACCATATGAAGATGTGGAAGACTTGGCTTAAGAGCAATTCAGACTTAGAGAAAGACTTAGCGGTTCTAGTTGACAAGTTCACGGAAAGAAGTTTTGAAAGAAATGGGGATGTTTAAGCATGTTTGAAGCCTAGGAAAGTAAGAATCGAAGGCATGTAATTTTAGGACATCTACTAATATTTGAAGAGCTTTCACGTGGAAGATAAAACAAGAATATTTTGTGCAGCTTTTGCAAATAGAACTTGAATCAATGGGCTGAAACACAGAGATAGGAATTTGGGAATAAAAATTTTCTAACAGTTAGAACAGGTTCTTTTCTTTTACTACAAGTTCTGCGGCAGAAGCTGGCCAAGCTTTACCCATAGGGGATATTATTGAAGAGATTCCTGAATTTATGGGTAGGGGAACTGAACAAAATGACCTCTAAGATGCCTTCTCCAACTCTACATTGTTAATATTTTAATATCAAAACTTTATAGAAAGAGAATTGTACAGTCAATTGATGATCTAGGTCATACAGGTTTGTAGATAAAAAAAACAAGGACTGAAAACAGGCCTAATGTATCAGCCCAGTGTGTTGACATTGTTTGGCATTCCTTATTTCTTCTCTCTAATGAAAATACCACCCTCCTCACATCCAGAATCATCATAAGGGTTTTCAGGATTAGCTTATGATGCCCTGAGGAAGTTAGTGATTATTACTCTTATCTGTTAGCATGATGACACAGTAGAAAACAACTCTAAGTTAGGAATAAAGAAGACATCGTTTTGTTAGTATTAGCTTGGTGATTCGCCTTTTCCCCCCGAGTGAACTCTCCATAATTCATGGCTTGGTGACTAGAAATCAAGTGGAAACCCATGGTCTTATTAGCACAAAGTATTAAAGGGCAGAAAAGTTCAGGAAGGCCAAAGAGACTGGAAACTGAAAAGGAACATGTCAAAAAAAAAAAAAATGTGAGCCAAGGGGCCAGTCGGTGGCGCAGCAGTTAAGCGTGCACATTTTGCTTTGGCGGCCTGGGGGTTTGCTGGTTTGGATCCTGGGTGCAGACATGGCACCACTTGGCAAAAGCCATGCTGTGGTAGGCATCCCACATACAACGCAGAGGAAAATGGGCACGGATCTTAGCTCAGGGCCAGTCTTCCTCAGCAAAAGGAGGAGGATTGGCAGCAGTTAGCCCAGGGCTAATCGTCCCCCCCAAAAAAAAAGTGAGCCAAAATGAAGGGGCATGAAATCATCATAAAAACTCACCTCAAATCCTGGACATAGCAGAATGATAAAGGGTCAACTAATCAAGAAAATTTAATCATAAACATGGATGCAGCTAGTAATAGAGCTTCAAAAATACATGAAGCAAAAACTGAGAGAACTAAAGAAAGAATAAGCAAAATTAGAGATGCTAATGCTCCTCTCAGGAACTTGTTGAATAGCTAGACAAAATATCAGTAAAGATATAGAAAACGGGAACAACTCTATCAACTAATTGATATTTATTGAACACTACATCCAACAACTGCAGAATGTACTGTTTTTTCTACATGGAAAGTTTTCCAAACTAGGCCCTATTCTGGGCCATAAAATGAAACTCAATAAATTTCAAAAAATGGAAAGCTTACAGGGTATGTTTTCTGACAACAACAGAACTAAATTAGAAATCAATAATAATAAAATATCTCTACCAATTCAAAATATTTGGAAATTAAACATACTTCTAATTAATCCATGGGTCAAAGGAGATACCATAAGGGAAATTTTTTAAATACTTGAAATTTAACAAATGTTTGGGGGGCTGGCCCCATGGCCGAGTGGTTAAGTTCGCATGCTCCGCTTCAGTGGCCTAGGGTTTCGCCAGTTCAAATCCTGGGCACAGACTTGGCACTGCTCATCAAGCCATGCTGAGGTGGCATCCCACACGCCACAACTAGAAGGACCCACAACTAAAAATACACAACTATGTACCGGGGGGCTTTGGGGAGAAAAAGGAAAAATAAAATGTTTAAAAAAAAATTTGGAATTTTTTAAAAATTTGGAAATAAAAACACAACACATGAAAATTTGTGAGATACAGCTAAAGGATTAGAGAGAAATTTATAGGTTAAAATATTTACATAAAAAAGAAGCATGATTTAAAATTAATGGTCTAATTTTCACTTAAAGAAGCCAGAAAAAGAAAAGCAAATTAAATCCAAATTAAGTTGAAGAAAGGATTCAGCAAAGATAAGAGTAAAAACCAACGACATATAAAACTAACATTAGTGAAAATTAACAAAGCCAAATTTGCTCCTTTGAAATATTAATTGAAAATCTTTAGAAAGAATGATCAAGGAACAAAGATAGAAAACACAATTAACAATACCAGGAATAAAAGGAAGAACATCACTATATATTTCACACATCAAAAAATGATAAGGAAAAATATTAATAACTTTATGCCAATAAATCCAACAATTCAGTTTAATGGGAAAAAAATCCTTGAAACACTCGACTTGCTAAAACAGACATATGAAGAAACAAAAAGTCCAAATAGCCTATATCTATTAAAGAGATTGAATTTGTTATTAAAAATATTCCCAGAAAGAAAATTGCAGCCCTAGGTGATTTCACTACTAAATTCTATCAACCATTTAAGGAAGACATAACATTGATCCCACAGAAATCATTTCAGAAAACAAAGGTGAGCTAGCATAATCTTTTTATCAAAACCAAACATTGTTACAAAAGCTAAAAATTACAGAACACCCGTTTTGAACATAGATACAAAAATCCTTCACAAAATATTATCAAATAACATTCAGTAATACATAAAAATAATAATAATTGTTACCAAGTAGGGTTTACTCTAGGAATGTAAGATTCATTTAATATTTTAAAATCAATATCATTCAGTATGTTAACAGACTGAAATCATATATATAAATGATATATATATATATATATATCTCATTTCAATAGAAGCAGAGAAAGCATTTGAGAAAATCACTACCCATTCATGACTAAAGAGACACTCAGGAGGGGCTGACCCAGTGGCTGAGTGATTAAAGGTCCATGTGCTTCACTTTGGCAGCCCGGCTTTGTGGGTTCAGATCCCCTAGGCAGACCTACTCCACTCTCACCAGCCATGCTGTGGAGGCATCCCAAGTACAAAAAATAGAGGAAGACTGGCACCACTGTCAGCTCAGGGCTAATCTTCCTCAAGTGAAAAAAGAGGAGGATTGGCAACGGATGTTAGCTCAGGGTGAGTCTTTCTCACAAAAAAGAAGAAGAAACTCAGGAAACTAAGAATAGAAAGGAACTTCATCAATCTGATAAAGAGCATCTATGAAAAACCCACAGCTAATCTCACATTTAATAGTGAAATATTGAATGTTTCTCTCCTAAGATCAAAAATGAGATAAGATGTCAACACTGTAACATTTTACCATTTCATTCAACATTGTACTAGAGGTCCTAGCAAGTGCAATAAGGCAAGAAAAAGAAATAAAAGGAAGAAAGAATGGGAAGGAAGAAGTAAAACTGTATTTATTTATAATCAAAATGATTGTTTACATAGAAAATCATGAAAAACCTACTAAGGAAAGTAAAATGTACTTGAACTAATTTAGGAAGGCTACAGGACACAGATCAACAGGCAAAAATCAATCATATGCTTATAGCAGCAAACAAGTGGAAAAGAAAATATTTTTTTTAATTCCATGTACAATAACATGAAAAAACACAAAATACTTAGAAATTAGTAAGTCATGCAAGACTTCCATACTCTTTGGTGTAAAAACTACAAAAAGACAAAACTGCATTCCGGAGAGAAATTAAAGAAGACCTTAATAAATAGAGCAGTGTTCCATGTTCATGGATTGAAAACTTCAATATCATTAGGATGTCCTCAAATTAATGTATAGATTCAAAGCAATCTTAATCAAAATCTCGACAAGTCATTTTTTGTGGAAATTAACAAATTGATTCTAAACACTGCATGGAAAATGCAAAGGACTTAGAACAGCTAAAAATAACCTTTAAAAAGAAGAATGAAATCAGATGACTCACAATTCTAATAGCAAGCCTTACTATACAGTAACTGTAATGAAAGTAGAGAGGCATGTCATTCTTTTGATGCATTACTGGGTTCTATTTGCTAATATGCTATCTATATTAATAAGTATACTATATTAATAAGTGATATTAGTCTGTAGCTTTCTTATTTTATGCTGCGTCAAATTTTTATGTCAGTATTTTTTTTTTATAAAAAGAACTTTGAAGTTTCCCTTCTTTCTGTATATGGTACTATGGAACAGTTATAATAGCATTAGTATTATCAATATTTTAATATTTTTGTTAGTGTTCAATTGCAAAACCATGGAGGTTTGGCATTTGGGGGAGGCTACTTTTTATAAACTATTTCAAAATTGTTATGCCTATTGTTTTATTCATAATTTCTGTATAATCTAAGGTCAGTTTCAGTAGTTTGTATTTTATTTAAAAATAAATCCATTTCATCCAAGTTTTCTAATTTATTGGTGTAAAATTATTTTAATTTCTATTCAATTCTTTTAATTTCCTCTAATTTTGTGATTGTTTTCCATTCTCATTTCTTATCTTTTGTATTTGGGCTCCTCTCATTTTGTTTTTTGTTTTGTTTTGTTTTATTCCTTTTGGCTAACAACCAATTAGCTTGCTTACCATTTTTTTTTAATGCTTTTTTTTGGTGAGGAAGATTGGCCCTGAGCTAACATCTGTTGCCAGTAGTCCTCTTTTCTTTTTTTCTCCTCAAAGCCCCAGTACTTAGGTGTATATCCTAGTTGTAACTCCTTCTAATTCTTCTATGTGGGATGCTGCCACAGCATGGCTTGACAAGTGGTGCTAGGTCTGGGCCCAGGATCCAAACTGAGGAACCCCAGGCTGTCAAAGCAGAGTGCATGAGCTTAACCACTACATCATCAGGCCAGCCCCCTCATTTTGTTTTTTAAAATATAAACAACTGAATCAAATTCACAGCATCAAAAAAGTAGAGAAAGAAATAGTAAGAGAGAGAAACATCGAAAGGAGGGGAAGGATTAGTAAAACAGTCATAAAGGAAAGGAGAGGAGAGGGGAAATTATAAAGATGAGGATGAGGAGGCAGAAGAAACAAAGAAAAGAAGAAGAGAAAGAGAAAGAGAGAAAAGAAAATAGTATAAAGACAGAAAGGAGCCAAAATCTCCTTCCTGGCCGGATATGGGCCAATGTCGCCTAGATTGGTGTCATTCAACATAGCTCTTCCGTGAACTGTTTGTTATTGGTCCACAATTTGGCTTACGCCAAAATGTAAATCTATGCATTGTCTTGCTTCTTTTACCAAGAAAGTTTTGCTATGAGAAAATATCTCAGCTGAACTAACAGTGTTGTTAGTGACATATTTGATTTACATCCTGGTGCAATGTCATCTTTTCAGGGGAGAAGTAACAGTTTGTGGATGGGCACCAACCAGCAGACCACAGTTTGTGTAGCACTGGCCTAGATCTGTCACCAACCAGACCTCCAATGAGGTACATTTGCTCCTTATCCCATTGCAACTCTCCAGTTAAATTCATGGCCTCAGTAACTGTTTTTACCTTCTGGGTCTTAGGAACTATAAGACATCTAGATGGGGAGTTTAACTATAATGAAAAAGGTTCAAAGAGCATAAAAGGCAATGAATAAATATTGATTGATTGAATGATCAATGAGTGAATGATCAGGGTTGATGTGTACAGGTCACAGCCGACGCACTGCACAATTTGCACTTGGCCTAGAGTGAGGGATGCTTGAAATTAGCAGACACTCTGCTCTTCAAGTTGTATGCAAAGCTGTGTTACCCAGAGGAAAGGACGCTGCTTTCTTCTCCCAACGGCACGGGCCTGCCCAGACAGAGCACATATTTCTAATTCATAGAAAGACCCTATGTAGGCTAACAGCAGCCCTGTGAATGACTCCAATGCAAGGGACTTGACTGACAATCAGCCCCAGAAACACAGCTGCTCAAACAGTCTTAAACTACTGCTGTAAATTCTATGCGATAGAAGGCAGAGCCATCCCAAAAGTATGGCAAATTGGAGTGACGGTTCCTTGACTCAGGAATCCATCACCTGGCTTTTTTTTCCCTCCTTCTTTTGTTAAGGACTGACAAAGCTTCTTGGTCAAAGAAGTGGAGGAGTGTTGTTACCTAAACTCTATACTACATATGGACAGTATACAAGATAACTGCACATCTCAACACAGACATCCTTCAAGAAGGCTTCCTTGATCTTCCAAGTGTGGGCCAGATGCGCCTCCATGGTTCCTACAGTAGCAATTTTTATTTTCCATTCTGCAGCACTTAACGCTATACTGTAATTGGCTATTTGCATTCCTACGCACCAAAGTGTGTTATTCACCACTGCATTGTGAATGCTTAGCACAGTTTCAGTACATGGCAGGAGGCAGGGCTGGAAAGTACAGGAAGAATGGAAGCAAAAATCCTGCAGTAGAATATCATTTTTAGATATCAATTCAGTGTGCTCCTTTCTACAAAACCAGGCAGAAAGCCATTCAGGAAGAAATCTTTATCCAGTAAAGGGTTCCCTGAGTGGCCCTAGTTACAGACACATTCTAAGACACTCAGATGGACTCGGCAAAGGCTGGCCTCTCTCTAGATCAATTTTCATAAACAATCCAGGTAATTTCTGGGGAGAAAGACCGTGAGCACTGCTGCATAAAATTCAAAGTTAGAGACGCCTGCCAGGCTAGCTCCAACAAAGGCCAGTTGACAGAAAAGTTTGTCGAGAGCACTGATGTGCCCATGGACAGGGCACAGAAGGAGCAAGTTTTGATTTCACCCACATCTGTCTGCCTTCCATCCCATTTCAGTTACTAGATTGTATGGCCTCAGTTGATATAATCCATTGCTAGTCACACGCCCCTCCCCCACCCCCATCAAAGAAGCTGAGGGAGAATGTGTCCAACGGGATCTGGGTTCAAATTTCATATAGACTTTTCTTAACCATGTGTCCATCACTTGCTGGTTTTGTGACCCCAGGCAAGGTAGTTTATGCCCCCGAGGCTCAGTGAGCTTATCTCTACAGGAAGAATAATATTTACTTCTGCAAGTAACTGGAAGATTTAAATGTGTTTCTAAAGGAGAAAAGGACAGGTACTCAAAAAAAAAAAAAATGCCAGCACTTCCACCACACACACATACATACACACACACACACACACACACACACACCAGTCACCCCTCACCAGAACAGGATGAGGTTTGGTCTTCACTCAAGGCAGATTGTAGACAGAAGAGTAGCTGGATCCTTGCCACTTTTTATTTAGTTACAGAAGCAGCAAGCGGAGATTGCTTTCCTGACCTCCAGCACCATGGGGGCAAATCCGCCAAGCGGGAAGTTTGTTTTTGTCATTTTCTTTTAAACTTACCTCTTCTTCCCTTCCCCCACCTCCAGTGGCCCCCCTGTTGCCCCGGGGACCATCTAGTGCCTCATTTACCAATGATCTCGTTCTACACAAACTGTAGTAATCTCAGATAATTTGTTAGCTCAGTGCTCAAACACCGCCACCTCAGCCTGCGGCAAGCAATTCGGGAAGGCTCCTGTCCTTCAAAGGAATCGGGTTACACTTCACAGGCCCTGAAAACAGCGGTCCTTTGGCTGCCTTAGGAGCCAAATGACAGCAAATGTGGTTCTCCAGTCACACAACTGCAGAGACTGTCAGCTGAAAACAGGCAAATGGTCTTTGTGTTTTATTAGGTGACACTAGGAAGAATTTAAAAGCCGAAGGGAGCACACCCCAAAGGGTCTTCTTGGGGTGCTGGGGCTTGCCCCAGTGCCCCCCAAATCATACCAGTTCGCTCAGCCCATTCTTAAGGCTAGCCCTGACTGATTCTGAAAAACAAAACATTCATGGAAGGCCCCGAGAGTTCTCTGAAATCCTCAGCTGGAATGTTAGCAGCAGAATAAGGGCCAAAGGGCTCCTCCCATCAATCCTGAAGCCTGGGACCTACCCAAAACTGCTCCAGGAATTCTGATGGGTTCCAAGAAATCCTACCCAGGGAATTACTGAGAGGCCTCACCAGTGTGGCTCCTGTCTTTTCAAAGGGACCCCCAGGAGGTCAGGGCTGCACTGGAGGTTCAGGTCTCTCCCAGCTAAGGGCTCCCCAGGCAGAAAAGGAGAAGATGCTCAGTGTTTAGTTAGAGAGTATCCTGTACATCATGGATAAACCTTGAAAACATTTTGCTGGGTGAAAGAAGCCAGTCACAAAGGACCACACACATATTGTATGCTTTCATTTATATGAAATGTCAACAGAAAGCAGATTAATGATTACCAGGGGCTGGGTGGAGGGAGTAGGGGGAGGTTGGGATGAAATGGGGAGTTACTGCTAATAGGTGTGGGTTTTCTTTTCAGAGTGATAAAAATGTTCTAAAATTGATCGTGGTGATGGTTACGTAGTTAGGAACCTCATTCACAGTGGTTCTGTGAAAATACTAAAAACCGCTGAATTGGACACTTGTATGGTATGTGAATCATATCTCAATAAAGCTGTTTTTAAAAAATACTATCCTGGGGCTGGCCCGTGGCACAGCGGTTAAGTGCACACCTTCCGCTTCAGCAGCCCCGGGGTTCGTCAGTTCGTATCCCAGGTGTGGACGTGGCACCACTTGGCAAGCCATGCTGTGGTAGGCGTCTCACATAGAAAGTAGAGGAAGATGGGCACGGATGTTAGCTCAGGGCCAGTCTTCCTCAGCAAAAAGAGGAGGATTGGCAGCAGTTAGCTCAGAGCTAATCTTCCTCAAAAAAAAAAAAAAAAATTACTATCCTGAAGTCTGTCTTCCAGTAACCATGCCATTGCGGCCAGGTTCAGAGGAAATCCAACCAAGTTGCTCTTTCCGAACAACCAAATAGCCAAATGCTATCCATTCATTCATTCATTTAATCATTCACTCATTCTAAAGTTACCAGTGATTCTCTGTGTGCAGAACTGGACCATCTTGTCAGAAACGCAACACCAATTCTCATCAGTGCACCCAGCTTAAGCTCGTTTGCTGGATTCGAATAGGGCCTCTTTATCTCACGGGGCAGCTAGGAAGTGACCTCCTTGGCCCTCTGAAGGTGAACCGCCCCAGAGCCTGTAACAGGGGAGTTTCGGAAAAGCGCTTTTATCTCTGCACCCCACAGAGCCACCGAAGTCTTAGCCCCATATTTCTTTCTTCCTGCCGGCTTCACCCCCCTTCCACTGTTGCCAGCAGAGGACTCTCCGAAACTTCCAGGGGGAGTGGGGCTCTCAGTAGCAGCTCCAGAAGCGATTTGGGAGGGCAGGGGAGAGGAATCCAGGCTCCTGTGAGAGCTGCACACGAGCCCCATTTGGGCACTTTCCCTAAGGACAAGTCCAAAGCCCGCACCTAGGCAGAAGGGGCGACCCCGTGTCAGCCCGGAGCTCGACCGCCACAGGGCACGCTGCCCGCAGAGGACCTAAGAACCCAGCTCCAAATCAGAGGGCCTGTGTTTCTGGACTTGCAGGCGGCGTCCAGACGCTCACCTAGGACTGAGGCCACTCCAGGGACCCCACGCCGGATCCTCTCGGCCCGCCTCTAACTCTGTCTTGCTTGTGCGCACCATATGCCAAAGCCCAGCTCCGCCGGAGGCATCTCTGCCCAGGCGCTGCGTATGAGGAGGCTCGAAGGAGGGGTACAGAGGAATAAAATGGGGGGGGGGGCAGTTAGGAGTGGAAAAGCCAGGGCAGAGAGAACCCTCCAACACCACAGCCTGGTGATGCATCTCAAAGCCGGAGCCCCCTGAGTCCAGACACCAAAGCAAAATGCGCGAAGCATCCGGGTTTCCTGACTCAGAGACGTGGAGGAGCGGCTACCGCCAACATCCTCCATCAGCGCTCCCTGCCTGGGTGCTCCTCTTTGCGTCCAGCGTCTGGTCCCCAGCGCTAATCTATGGTAGTGCCAAGGGGTGTCTGGGTGAGTTTTGTCCCCTATGATCTCATTCGACTGCTCTCCCAAGCGACCCCACACACAATCTAAATAAAGACAGCGTGCTTTCTATTTATATACAGCCCTCCAAGACATATCCCTAAGCCACTTTCTCACCAGATTGTTGCCTTTACTAAACCCTTTCTACTTGGAAATGTTCAAGTCGCCACTGTCTTGCAGCCAAAGCTGCTTCTTCCCGCCGTGCGCTCACAACACCCAAGTACAGGGAAAAGATCCCAGGAGCAACACATCTTCACAGTCTCTGCATTCGCGCCGCGCAGCACCTCCAATCTCCCTGCCCAGTGACCCCCGCGAGGAGGCATCCGGGTGCATCGTGCCACCCCACCCCAAAGGTCCCTGGGCCATCCTGGGCGCGTGCTGTAGAAAATGCCCATGGCACTGCATTGCATCCGCAGGTGTCTCGCCCTCTGCACTTTTCCTTCCACACGAATAGACTTTTCAAAGCCGACTCGAAGAAGGGCAGAGAAAGATTGGAACTGACCTGTGCAAAGCAAGGTTCCAGCCAAAGTTGGGGACCTCTTGGTGCCTAGGGGAGATCCAAATTCGGGCGCGTTGGTTCTTAGCGGTGCACCGCTCTCACTCCCCTTGCGCTGTGTGCCCCTTTTAATTAGCTTCTCTCCCTCTCCCTGTCCCTCTTCCTCGCCCTCTCCCCTTCCCTCTCCCGCTCCCACTCCCGGCCGCCCGGAGCTGCCTCCTCCTCTCCAGCGCTCCCCTCCTGCTGGGCGCCCAGGATCTGATAAGAGGAAAGGAAGGCCCGCCGGCGGCCAATTATAGAGCGGAAGGTGGCCGCGGGGGCGGAGGTTGGGGAGGTGGGAGGCAGGCCTAAATCCCAAACGCCCCCCACTTTATCGCCTCCTCCTCTCCCACCCCCGCCCTACAGGAGTTCCTCCGAGGAGCGAGTCCCGCGCTGCTCACCGGCCCCTCCTCCCAAACCTGGCGGGCACCCCAGGTGCGCGCTGTAGCTGGGCGTCTAGCGCGGGAAAAAGCCTCTTTTGCTCCTCCACCCCGACCGAGGCTAGTGTGAGGCTGCTAAACCGCGGTGGCTTTGGGAGGTCTGGAGCCCCCTGGTACGCAGGTGCTGTGTGCCCACTTCCCGGCTCCTCAAGACCTGCCTTGCCTTCCTGCGTCAAGGAGCCTGCGCTCCGGGGACCCATACCCGTCGTAAAAGGTTACGTTCCCTCCTCGCCCTTCCTTTTCCCAACAGTTCGGAACAAGGGCTATAAAACGCCAAAACAACGATGCTCAAACTTTGGTGAGCAGAAGAATCATCTGGGGGTGTCGAAATTGACATTTTTCTAGGTTTAGAAAGACGAACGTCGGCAGTGGCCTGTGGTTGGAATTCCTAACCTGCAGGTTCCCACTCGTAGAGATACTGTTTCAACAGAGCAGAGCTGAGGCCGGGGACTCTGCATTCATCAAACACCCTGGTGGTAGGTCTGATCTATGCAGCCTACCCTCCGCGAGGCTCCACCCTGAGACGTGAAGCCCACCAGGAGAGCCAGAGCCCGGCGCCAGGTCTCTAGCGACTCTGCGCTGTCACCCTCTGGCCCCCTTTAGAAATTCACCATCGTTACCCATTTTTGAACCGTGCAAACAAACCTACCACGGCGTCCTTTACAATCAGCCTTGCTGTGTGTACACTAATGTTAGGGAGGAAGGCATAGAAACTGGGAATTTAGCAAGAACCCATTTTTGTGAGAAAATACTTTCTCGCCTTGGGAAAATGAAAAGAGGGTATTTTCACCACCGCTAAAGACCGGTGAAGGAGACAAGAGAAAGGGCAAGTGATACTCTTAAAAGTTCCCCGAACCTGCTTCCATCATGCCTAGCTGAGCGTCCAGAAAGAGGGGCTGTAACATTTGAAACCTTTCAGGGGGTCCTTCCGACATCCTAACTATCCCAATCGCTGTCAGCCACCTCCTCCTCTTTCCCCGAATCTGCATGCTGTTGCCATCCTCTTGCCCATGCTCTGAACTTCCCCGCCGGTCCTGCGGTTGGAGTGGAGAGGGCGGGTTCCAGCCCTCATCGCCGCCCTGCGTCCATTGGTCCCTTTCCAGATTGGCCTCAGCTCAGCCTCCGGGCGCGGACGAGCTAGGCGCCGCTTTGCTTCTGCGCTTCACTGACCGCGGTTCTCGCGGGTCAGCAGCCAGCGCCGCTTTGCAGGAGACAGGCTGAGCGCAAGGGCTCCAGATGCAGTACTGCAAGGGCGCGAGCGCCCCCTGGTGTCTGCATCCGGGGTTTGGGAGAGGGCGGAAAGTGGAAAGTCGCTCATCCACCCTAGATGAACGCGCAGGGACCGGAATTCCTGAAATGCAGTATTTATCCCTGGAGACAACTACCACTTTGGTTAGAGCTCCTTTCTTATGCCCCCGCCAAGCAAGTGCTTACTTAAATAATAAACCACTTATCTGATGAAATCTACTCTTATGTCCTTCATTTTTACCACGAGGTAGTTGGGTAACGTAAATTTAGCGTTTCTTGTAATTCCCTTCGGGGAGGTAGTGGCACCTTAGCACAAAGCTTTAGGCGAAGGGGATAAAAAATTACTTATGATGGAATTATAGAAAATTGGAAATAAGGAATTCTCTGATGATTTTAAAATGTGACATGTGTACAAAAATCCATATACAGCCAATAGAGAAGAATAATATTTGATAAAAATCTTATACAATAATGTATATTGATTTTGTAGTCATATAAACTGTTATTTTTAAAAATCGTAACTCATCCTTCCTTCATCTCTTTAACTTTTGACTTCTTGCATTTCACTTTCAATGTCGAGACTCTTCAGTTAATCTTGAATCTGAATGGCTGGTTTCAGTCAGTTTTCCACTGAGCTGCAGTTGTGTGTGAATTTCCAGCCCTTTCAAGGGAGTGTTTATTCAAAACTGATCTTAAGGTCAGTCCCCAGAGTCTAGTAGATTACTGAGAACTGAGTCCTTGAAACAAGACCAGAAGATCCCATTAATGGTCTCCTCCGTCAATCTAGGAGAAACTCTATCTGAACAAATATGCGAATTTCTGGGGCCTTTTCAAAGATGTCCAGAAATTCCAGCTTCCCACAGTAATTGATTCCAGGACTCCACAACTCTTCCTAGACTCGTCCTGAGTTTGTGACATGACCGTGATCTTGTTTCTCTCTTGATGTCTAAGAAGGGGTCATTAACTGTATCTCAGGGGATGGGCATGAGGATTAAATGACAGATGTCTTTATGGACCTAATTCACAAAAAATAAAAAAAGGGTCTCTTTATCACCCAACTAGGTCTATCTCTCTTCTGTCCGTTGCACTACACATGGCAGTACTCTCTTCAGCAGCCCCTTCTGGAAAATTCTCCTTGCAATGTTTCTCAACAGAGGCCTTATTGACATTTTGGGTAGGACAGCATGACCACCACAGACATTGTAGAATGTTTATTATTCTTGACTCCATCACCAAATTCCAGTAACACCCTCCCCATTTCCTAGTCATTGTGAAAGCCAAAAATACCACCACTCAGATCCTCGTACACTCTTTAGAAACCATAGTTTCCAGCTTCATGGGTTATTTATGACTCCCCACAAGGAGTTAGGCTCAGAGAAGCAAAATATTTCACCAAAGTGACATTCCAACCCCTCTGTAACAGTCAGCTATGATTTTTTCCTCAGCCCAGCATTCCTCTCCCCCACTTCTTTTGGAAACAGAGCAATAACCATGTCCCAAACCCCTGCTCCCATATTCCCCTTCTCCATGCTGACTATCCCATTCCTGCTTTTGAGACTCCCAGGATTTGTCCTGCTCTTGCAACAGCACAACTGGTAACAGAGTGTTAACCCCCTGCACAGGCAGGGACCTTCAGGACCCTGCTCCCTAGTCAAGGGCTGATGTATGTTCTAATTGATTGATGTCCCTGCCATACCAGTTATTAAATACTTTTATCTCACCCTAGAGTAACAGAGCTCAGAGTTCTTTTTAAGAAATTGCCTCCACTCCATTGGATGCGGCTATGGTGGGATTGTCGTTCAGGGTGCTCTGTTCTCCCCTAGCCAAGTGTGGGCATCGACTGTAAAACTAGGCCAACCAGATTCTCTCTCCCCCAAATGTGAGTTTAAAGTGGTAGGAGACAAGGACAGAAAAAAAGTGTTTGCTGAAGTTTTCCTCTCAATTCATCCTAGCAATGAGGCCTAAAATAATAAATAGCTCCTTATACCTAGACATAGCTCTAACATTCAGCAGATACACACAAGACAGCTCTACCAGTTGTTAAAATATTGAAATACTTCCATAGCAGTTGGTAAATAGCTGCCTCCCAAACCCTGAATGTCTTCTCCAACATCCCCTTCCTGGGACCACCACCCCACATCTCCCTTTGATCCAACAACTGAAGAGTTAATCCTGTGCTGTGGTCTGAATGTTTGTGTTCCCCAAAATTCTCATGTTGCAATCCTAACCCCCAAAGGTGATGGTATTAGGAGGTGGGGCATTGGGGAGTTGCTTAAGTCATAAGGGCGGAATCCTCATGAATAGGATTATGCTCTTACAAAAGGTGTCCTAGAGAGACCGTTAGCTCCTTCTGCCGTATGAGAATATGAGAAGTCTGGGACTCTGGAAGCAAGACTTCACCCAACCATGCTGGCACCCTGAGCTCAGACTCTCAGCCTCCAGAACAGTAAGAAATAAACTTCTGTTGTTTATAAGCCACCCAGTCTATGGTATTTTGTTACAGTAGCCCAAATGGAATGGACTAAGGCACCCTACATCAGCAGAGGCCCTCCGTCCCTCCTCAAGTGTGGCTACTGGCATCCCTTCCCACTGGGCTGTGACTGTGCCATTTTGTCATTCAATCTTTTTTTTTTTTAAAGATTTTATTTTTCCTTTTTCTCCTCAAAGCCCCCCGGTACATAGTTGTATATTCTAGTTGTGGGTCCTTCTAGTTGTGGCATGTGGGATGCCACCTCAGCATGGCTTGATGAGCGGTGCCATGTCCACGCCCAGGATCTGAACCTGCAAAACCCTGGGCCAGGGAAGCAGAGAGTGTGAACTTAACCATTCGGCCACGGGCCAGTCCCATTGTCATTCAATCTTGAACATCAGCCCAGAGCTCCAGAACATCTTTGGTTCCTGTCCTTCCTGAAGCTGTTGTCTCAGTTCTGTGAACTATCTCATTTTTGCCAAATCTGATTTGTTTTTCTGCTAACCGGAAAACCCCAACTGAGTCAATCTTCATGTTACCAATCCTGAAGCTGAGACAAAGGACATGAGAGAGCTTGTCCAAGCTTACCCAGAGGGTTAAGAGTAAAGTCAACACTAGAATTCAAATGTCTTAACTCCCAGACCAGAGCTTTCCCCACTGGTGTGCACTGACCCCTTTCTAAACAATGCTAGCGGTACCTCCTATGCTTGCATAGGGTTTTTACTTTACAAAATGCATTCAAGTAGATTGTCCTATTTAAATACATTGGCTCTGCAAGGTAAGAATCATTTCAGAGGCTAAAATCATATTGTCTTACTGTCCTTTGTGGTACTGGAGTCCCGCCTTCTCCTCACAGTCACCTTTCATGTTCTTGAAGCAGTGACGAAGGCATTCCTCATCTTCTCGGATCTATGGCCCAGATCAAAGTCAGGACTTTAAAAGCAGCCAAGTTTTTCCTGTGTGACAGCACCCTGTCAGTGTATGTGTGTTGCATAAAAGGTTCTATTCATAACATATTAGGGCTGGAGCAGGCCAAAGAGATTATATACGTGTGCTAACCCCTTCACTTGACAAATGAAGAAACAGGTTCAATGAATTAATATCCCCTGTCCAAATCCCCAGAAAGTCAGTGGCAGATATTGCTAGATTCAATATCATCCTACAATAAGCCAAGATTCTTTCCGATAATAATAATACCAGAAGAAGAACCTTTGTGGAGAGCCTTTTGGATACCAAACATTTGAGGAAAGCTCACATGGACTCTTTTAATTTTTTAAAATATTATTTTATTACAGTAATCCATACATGTAATTTTAAAATTCAAATAACACTAAAAGCTTGTTAAAAAATAGTCTTACTCTCCAGAAGTAACCATTTTTCACTCTTTTAGCATTTTTTTCTGACATGTTCAAATCTCCATATTTCTAAGTAACATGTATGTGCTACTATGTGATTACTAATCAATTTTAAACATCACTTACATATTTCTTATTATGGTAGAAGAGGATGTAGATCTTTATGCTGCCATCCCCATGTCTCCCCTTTTTATCTTCCCAATAGAATGAGATTACAATTTTTGGTTAAATCCATATTGAGTGTTTCCATTCGTATGCTTTGCAAATATTATTCCTATAAAAGCATCATAACATTTATGATTATTTTCCCTATCTTCTTTTAGTTTTGCTTGAAGTTAGGAGTTACCTTGCTTTTTCATTTGCTTCATTTTCTCTTTGTTTTTTGCTAGTCTTTCCAACTGTTTCCAACAATGCTTCAGTACAACATTCCATGCGGTTACTTTAATCAGATAAAATTTTTTTCTTAAACATTTCTCCTTCTCTGGGCAGGTTTTCTTATAGATCTGCTGCTCAGTTCTCATCCTGGCCTTTGTTTTTCTATCCTACTTGGAATTCCCTCTGCCTTTCTCCAAGATTAGCTTTTCCTGTTTCCTGGATATCATATCTTCCTCTTTCTTAGCGTATTCCCTTGTTTGGGTTGAGTACATCCTCCAGGGGTTTTCTCTGGTTAAAAAGATGGTTCAACAGCACAGGCATGGTGATGACAACTCTCAAAAGCTTGTCTCTTGAGTCATGCTCTTCACTCTGGGTGGCTGCCCTCTACGCCTGAAGCACAGTTGCTATTCTGGGGGTTCTCTCTATTTCTCTCCTGTGTTGGATATCCTGTTTTCAATTTTGCACATCTTCCTAGATCGAATTTTACTCCCTTGTTTTGATGAAGGACATCCTCTAGCGATATCTTAAGGTAGGTGTGTGGGGAGGCAGTCATATATTTTTGAGATTTTGTAGTTATTTACCCTCAAATTTCCTTACTAGTTGGGCTGTGCGTAGAACTCTAGCTTAAAAATAATTTCGCTTCAAAATCTTGTAGGCATTGCTCCCCTTATTTCTTGCTTCCAGCAGTGCTGTTGTGATGAAGAAGCCATTCTGATTTTTGGTCCACTCCATCCCAGGCAGAACTTGCCTTTCCCTCCTTTGAGCTCTTGCAGTAATTATTGTCGGTTTTTGCCAAAAAAAAAAAAAAAAAATTCTGTATTACCTTGAGATACCTCTTCTATTGCTGTCAACTCTGGTTAATATTTAATATATTTCTTTCTTATCTGCCCAGGTAGAATGTATGCTTCCTAGGAGACAACATAATAGTGACTAACAGCGTGGATTCTAGCACAGAGTTCTGGCACAATTACTAACTTGTACAAGTTACTAATGTTGCTCCTGTTTCCTAATTTGCAAAATGGGAGTGGTAAAAGGGCCTCCCTTGTGGGCATGTTGTGAGTATTAAATGAATTAATTTGTCCAATCGATTTAATCCATGAAAGTTCTTAGAAGAGTGCCAGGCTCCCAGTAAATTCTCACTGTTTGCTTATATTAATTGTGCCAGATGCTACTTCATACCCTCCACTCTTTTTACTCCATTCTTTTGTATAATGAGGTCCTCATATATACGTGTGCGTTTAAAATTTACGCCTATGAAATTATATAGATAAAATATACCAGAAATAAACTCTACAAATATTTGCACAAAAATGAGTTCTAGATGTTCAAACAATAATGAGAGAAAGCTATGTTTTTTTTGGCTAACTTGTAATAGGTACTTTTTTCTTGTCTCAATCAAACTGCACATCAATGAGCAGTGTGGAAGCATGACTCTAATTGAATTCTAATATAATATTTGTACTTTTAGAAGCATTCAGGTTAATACAGCTTTGCAAAAGTCTATAATCTTGGGGCTGGCCCTGTGGCCAAGTGGTTAAGTTCACGCGCTCCGCTGCAAGCGGCCCAGTGTTTCGTTGGTTCGAATCCTGGGCGTGGACATGGCACTGCTCATCAGACCACGCTGAGGCAGCGTCCCACATGCCACAACTAGAAGGACCCACAACGAAGAATATACAACTACATACTGGGGGGCTTTGGGGAGAAAAAGGAAAAAAATAAAATCTTTAAAAAAAAAGTCTATAATCTTGTTCTGTATTCCTGCACCAAGTTCTTTCCCCTGAGAATTAGATTTGCCATTATTCAAACTGGAAAGATTGATGCGTTGTGAAGCATGTCAGTGGGGACAGACAGCAGCGTAGTGTCTTGCTTGTAGTAGGAATGTGAGAAATTCTTGTCAACTTAAATTTATTTCAGTGGGAATCAGAAGGGATTTCCCAACTGGTTGAGGAAGTCTTTCTGGTTAGGTTCTTCCTGTGCAAAACTATCAATCACAAGGCTTCTTCAGAGAAGCAGATGGCTGGTATCAACTCCAACACCGAGCTTTACTCATAACAGGGGCTTGGTGTTTGTTACATCGAATTGAATGAAATTAATCAGTTATGCCTCCTTCATTTTTCCCATGTGTCTGTCATCAGTTTAAGTCATTCACCTAAATCCATATGTGTAGCACATGCTGGCTGTCTGACTAATAGGGCAGGTGACAGGAGCCTCAGGAGCCACGAGCTTATTTACATATTTATTCAATCAGCAAATACTTGTTCATGACCTATGACTTTCCAGGTGATATTCTTTTTTTTTTTTTTTTTTTTTTTTTTTTTAAAGATTTTATTTTTTCCTTTTTCTCCCCAAAGCCCCCCGGTACATAGTTGTGTATTCTTCGCTGTGAGTTCCTCTAGTTGTGGCATGTGGGACGCTGCCTCAGCGTGGTCTGACGAGCAGTGCCATGTCCGCGCCCAGGATTCGAACCGACGAAACACTGGGCCGCCTGCAGCGGAGCGCGCGAACTTAACCACTCGGCCACGGGGCCAGCCCCTTTCCAGGTGATATTCTACATATTGGGGATACGCAATAAACAAAAGAAGTTCCTGCTTCTTGGAACTCATGGAGGGAGGGGGACAGAAAACACATAAGCCAATAAATACACGACATAATGCCATTGGTAGTGGGTAAGATTCAGTGCTTTCACCACCATGGCCTGGGTTTGTTTCTTGGTCAGGGAACCACACCACCTGTTTGTTGGTTGTCATACTGTGCTGGCTGCATGTTGCTGTGTGTGATTCTGAGAGCTTTGCCACTGGTATTTCAAATACCAGCAGGGCCACCCTTGGTGGACAGGTTTCAGCAGAGCTTCCAGACTAAGACAGACTAGGAAGAAGGAACTGGCCACCCAATTCCAAAAAAATTGGCCACGAAAACTCTATGAATAGCAGCAGAGCATTGTCTGATATAGCAGCAGAAGGTGAGAGGATGGCACAAAAAGACAGAGCAAGGTTCCACTCTGCTGTACACAAGGTCACAGGGAGTCAGAACTCCCTTGAGGGCACTAACGACATGTCACTGTTAAGTTCTGGAAAGAAGAATAAGACAAGTAGGTATAGATGGACAAAAGCTGCTCTTTTAGATGGGGAGGCCAGGGACGAGCCCCAAGAGAGGGCCTTTGAGCAGAGACTGAATGAAGGCAGGGAGCCAGCTGTGGAACGAACTGGAGGAAGGGCAGAGAGAACCAGGAAGGCAAAGTCTCTGAGGATGGAGGAACTTCAAGGAGGCCTGTGAGGCATAAGAGGAGTGAGCAAGGTGAGTGCAGGTGAGGGATGACGTCAGAGAGGTGGCTGGGCCCAGAGGGTGTAAAGCCTATAGGCAAAGACTTTGGGTTTTACTCTGTGTGCGAAGGGAAGTTCTAAACACAAAAGTGATCTGGTCAAATTTAACTACCAGGAGGATCCCTCAAGCACCTAGATCTGTCTTTCTCATTTGCTTCCCTTATCTGAAAATCTTGTTTTTGAGAGTGAGAAGAATTTTTGTGGGCTAGCCATTTTGCTTTCAAAGCTTTCCGAAATAAACTGTCACACGTGATCCTCACTATAAATCTATGGTTATAGGACGAGCGCATAGCATCATCCATTTAGAAAACTAAATGGAGGCATGGAGAAGTTAAATAAGAAAAAGGTTTCTTGTAGGTCATAGGATGGCGTTCAACTTCCTGCCTAATTAATCTGCTTGATTTCTCAAATACCACAAAACACTTCTGTTTAGAAACCCAGAGGAGGATCCAGGACCACAAAGGGTTAGGTATATTCCTTGCCTCGAGGAAGTATCCAACACAAGGATCCAGGCTCACAGTGGGGGAGAAATGCTGACAAACCATCAGCTCATTCCAAACGTCCTGCGAAGTGAACCTGCCAAGTCTAATCTGTCAGCATTTGTGATCATGAAGTAATTCATGACAGCCCGTGATGATAGATTGAACAAGATTTCAAAATCTGTATTTACTACACAAGACAAGAATGCATTTTCCTCTAAGAGGTTTCAAATCTATGATCAAAATAAATGTGTCCATTTATTCTTTGAAATAAGTAAATGTAGCATAATCGACTTACTACTATGGTGTAATTTATATTCATTTGTAACCCTGTAAGAGCTTTTAATAATTTTATTGGGTACTTAAACTCAGTTACATCTAGAGGAAGCAAAAATTCTGTGGGTGAGGGTGTGAAATTCTGATAAACCTAAAGCATGTCTCAGAATGTAGTTCCCATTAAAAATTATGAATATAGTTTATACATTTCAACTTCACAATTAAAATGACTGTTGGTCATCACCAAGTCTGTGGGGCTATCTGAAAGAAAAGAATTGTCTTGAATAGTCTGACACAGTCTTTCCTTTTTTTCTAATTTCGTGATACATACTAGTGGAATTTCCTGGAGTCTCAGTGTATTCTTTTTGTTTTCCCAAATTTTTTCATTGCGTTATAGCATCTGCTTTTATGCACAGTTGGCCTTGTTGGAGTGGCATTTTCTTGCACATTTGCCCAGAAAAGGGTCTGCTATGGTGTCCTCAGAGCTCGTGGTCTACTGATTGCTATACTAAATTTCTGTCTATACTTCTCTGATCAATTCTAGAAAGACCGATTAATAAGATAGACTCTAAAAGAGTTGCAAGCTGTAAGATTCTTCATCTGGAGTTAGTTAAATGAGGTACTGGGAGAAAAATGAGAAATCATTCCAGCCAGGGAACATTCATACAAAATAATAGAATCATCCACTGGAAAGCATTTGGAGGATTATCTCCTCGATTTTCTGTTTACAGGGAAGACATTATCTAGGTCATTTCAACTCCTCAAACTACCTTCAAACTTTTGGAAGACTCCAATGAAAGAGGACCACCCTCAGCTGCTCTCTTTCTACTGACAGCCTCATTTTGGAGAAAGTCTTTCATTCCTAGAAACCAAACAGCTCTACAGAAGATAGAAGCCTATACTCAAGTGATTTTGCCCAGAGGCGCAAAAAACACGTGTGCGGTGTGTGTGTGTGTGTGTGTGTGTGTGCCTGTGTGTGGACAGAGAGAGACTTTAAGTCAAAGCTGATAAATTGTAAAACGTACTGAAATGGCTTTGAAAAAAACATACCATTCCTGCTTAGTATTGAAATGCTTCAGTTTAGATTTATATGATTTTTTAAATAGTTTTTTATATTTTAGCCAAATAATTCATGTTTTTATGGAAAACTATAAAAGAAGAAATCAAAGAAATAAGAATCACCCAAAAATTCAATCTCCTTGTAACAGCCACTGTTAATAACCACGGTTTAAATCTATTTCTCTGTACACAGGATCTCTGTGAATATCTTCTGATGAACTCATATTCTTTACGATTTTGTAACTCTTTGTTCTCACTGACCATTACACCACCATCTTTCTAGGTGTATAAATAAATATCTATATCATAATCTTAACTCATTTAAAATGTATTCCAGGCCGCCCCAGTGGCGCAGCGGTTAAGTTCACACGTTCTGCTTCAGCAGCCTGGGGTTCACCGGTTCGGATCCCGGGTATGGACATGGCACTGCTTGGCAAGCCATGCCGTGGCAGGCGTCCCACATGTAAGGTAGAGGAAGATGGGCACAGATGTTAGCTCAGGGCCAGTTTTCCCCGGCAAAAAGAGGAGGATTGGCAGCAGATGTTAGCTCAGGGCTAATCTTCCTCAAAAAAAATAAAATAATAAAATAATAAAATGTATTCGATGTCTTAAAAGTCACCTTATATCTCCAAGTCTGGCAAAGGTGGGATAGCCTAGGTTCTCTTAGCAACTTTTCTGTTGAAAAAACTCAAAAAGCTGTATAACATATTTAAATAAAAGATTTAAAAATACATTTTAAAACTAGTAGAAGAGGACAAAAAATATCTTATAGGCCAAAATTTAATAAAAGGCAGGAATGCAGAGGTGAGCCAGCACTTAAGCATGCTTTTGTCCTGGGGCATCTGCCTACCTTGGAGTTTGACCTTCTATCTTGACAGCCTTTCAGGCTCAAGCCTAGAACCTCCCCCCCCCCCCCCCCCGGGGGGAATTCTTCTAGGAGAGCCCCACATACAGCTAGGAACCTAAATGGCTATCTATCAATGAAAGAGAGATCTAGAAATAAACCCACTCTCAAAGGTAGCCAGTAAAGTTTTGTTTGTTTGTTTTATCTTGGAACTGGGTGAATGGGTAGGGAGAGAGATTCCGTGAGAAATGGTAGCCCTAAGAAAGACTACATCCGATTTGTGGCCTAAATTCATCCTATCTATGTGAATTAAGAAGCCTCCAGGCTAAGAAGCATTCCGAATTGGCCACGTGTTGCTATTGTCCCTAGACATCTAGCAGAAGCAAACTGGATCCTCTCTGGAAGAACTCACTCTAAACACAGGGCTCAAAAATTCCACAGATAGAGTGCCCAGGAATACGAATACATGGTCAAAAACAGATCACAAAACACGTAAGGAAATAAGAGACCATGAGCAACAGCCAGCAGAAATAAAAGAGACAGTAGAATGAGATCTGCAAAGATTTTAGATAATGGAATTAATAAGCACATAATAAGTTATGCTTAAAATGTTTAAAAAATAAAAGACGGAATTGAGAATGTGAATAAGAACAAGAGATTATAAAGATGGCTAAGCAGATTTAGTGGGAAAAAAGAGAACTTTAAGAAAGAAAAAGCTAATGATGCGGGATCGGTGAGCCGAGGAGTCGAAAGAAAGATTTCTTAGACTCTCAAGATCTGGCAGTAGTGCTCTTTTATTTAGAAAATAGTGTGGAATAGCATGGGGACAGGACCCATGGGCAGTCAGAGCTTCTGCTGCCGCCGCTTCTGCTGCCCCCGCTGGCATGGGGACAGGACCCATGGGCAGGCAGAGCCGCTGCTGCTGCCCCCGCTAGCATGGGGACAGGACCCATGGGCAGGCAGAGCTGGTGCGAGGGGACAGGACCCACGGGCAGTCAGAGCTCCTGCTGCTGCCCCGAGTTGAGGGTTAGGGCTAATTTTATAAGGCATAGGTATATGATTCATCTCTTTACAAGACAAAGGAAAGAACATGAAAAAAAGTTAAAATGGTATCAGTGCGGGTGGGGTCTGGTCATTGGGTGATCCCATGACTTTTAGACAAGAATCAAATCGGATTAAGTAAAGGTTAGAAAGGTTAGACGCCACCACCCTAAACCAGTTACATGAGATTGCCAGACAGCAACCAACTTAAGTTCTTGCCTTCCCCATTAAGAGCTTCTAGGGATAAGACCATTCCCCCTTCTTCCTGGCACAGAGAGGGAGGCATCTTCACAGATAGAGGTTTCCCTTAGAAACGTAAATGTTTCCCAACAAAGGGGCAAAACAAATTCCACTCCTTGGAGCCTGAATCTCATCTGTAGTTTTAAAACTAACCAGCCTAAAAATCCTCATCATAAGCCATTTTAAAATTAAGCAGCCTAAAAATCCTCATCAGCTAATACTTAAAAAATTAAAGAACCAGTGGATCTTGAGAATTAATACTAAAACACATGCAAACAATTTTAAAGATCACCAAGATAGCAAGATATAAAATTAACATATAAGAACAAATATCCATCATATACACAAAAATAATGGGAGAGTGAATCCCATTTTCAATGGCAATAAAAAAGATAAAATAATTAGAAATAAACTTAACATGAAATTTGCAAAATCTACGAGGAAATTTTAAAACACTCCTGAAAGACTGATGAACTTAAACAAATGGGCAGACATTGCTGTTCTTGAGTAAAATGACACCATAAATATGTTAGTTTTCCATAATTTAATAAAAATGTCGTAAATCCTCTATAAAAATACCCAAAAGCTTTTATCTCAAAATGAGATAAGTTAAAATTAAAAGTCACATGAAAAGATAAACATGAAAGATAGCCAGGGAAACACCAAACAAGAAGAGCCACTAAGGGGTGGGGGGAGGCAGAAATCTCTATCAGATAGAGAAATATACCAGAAAGCTGTTAGAAGTACAAGAGTATTGTACTAGTTCATGAATAGATCCACTGATCAGTGGAATAGACTAGAAAGTAAGAACATATATGGAAATGTAATGTATCAAGAAGTTGGCATCTCCAATCCGCGGGACCAAAATTGTGTTGGGACAACTGGAAAGTTATTTAGAAAGAGATAAAATTATATCCCTAACACACACTCTATGCAAGAAAAAAACCCAAATGGATAAGAAACATAATTCTACAAATGAAACCATGAAAGTAATAGAAGAAAACATAAGTAGTTTCCTTTGAAACCTGTAAGGAAAGGCTTTCTAAATATGTCTAAAAATTCAGATACAATAGAAAAAAGATTCACAAATTCAATTGGATAAAAATAAAAATGTTTTAAAAGAAGCTTTGCATGGCACAAAACTCTATAAGCAAAGTCAAAAGATAAATTCCAAAATGGAAGAAAATATTTGCAGCATAAATTGCAGATAAAGAGCTAGTATCACTAACACATAAAGAACTCTTAAACATCAAATAACAAAGGGCCAAAACCTGATAGAGAAATGGGCAGAACACATGAAGGAGAAAATAACCCCCAAAAAAGATACAAAATGTTCCTTACACTTATGGAAAGTTCTTCAATCACACTCATAATTAAATTCAAATTAAAAGGAGAAACATCATTTTTTACTTATCAGAGTGGCAGAAATTAATAATTATGGTGATAGATTCTGTTGGCAAAGCCGTAGAGTAAATAGTACTCTTATACCTGGCTGATGGGTATGCAAAACAGTGCATTCTATCCAGACAATAGTGTTACAAAGACTATAAACTAGCTTTTACAACTGTGTATGTCCCTTAATGGTGCTGCTTCTCTGAACCCTGACTGATACAGAAGGCTCCACTAAAGAAGTAAAATTTGAGAGGCCAACCTGGTGGCATAGTGGTTCAGTTCCCACATTCTACTTCAGCAGCCTGGGGTTTGTGGGTTTGGATCCTGGGCACAGACCTCCACACCACTCATCAAGCCATGCTGTGGCGCATCCCACATACAAAATAGAGGAAAAAGAAGAAGATTAGCACAGATGTTAGCTCAGGGACAATCTTCCTCAGTGAAAAAAAAAAGAGGTAAAATTTGAGCTATACCTCAAAGAATAAGGAGATGGATTTCTCATGTAAAATTTGATAAGTGTGAGTATGCAAACAAATTACCTCTCTTGTAACTTTTTTTTTTTGCTGCCACGTTGCCTTTTAGGAAGACCTCTTAGAAGACAAGCCCCCCCAGTTCCCTTTTACCACTGGTCTTGTTTATCCCGTAAAAAGCTGGCTCCTCTGTGCTTCCTGGTTATATTTATGCTTCTAAGTCTCTGTACCCATGAACTTCACTTCACAATATTTATATCTAAGATCTATCAAGATCGTCCCTTGAGCTCATTTTAATCTTATGGCAGACAGAAAAAAATCTTTTTCCTCTACCTTTCTTGGGTTCTCCAGCTGGGGCTCTGTAAATTGGCCTAATAAAAGGTAGATTAAGAAGAGAAATCCAAACAGAAATTTATTAACATCTGCATTGTGCAAACACATGGGGGTAACCAGTGATGAGTAACTCAAAGCAGTGTTTAGAATTTGGGCTTATACAGTATAGCATATTGACAAAAGAACAACAGATTTTTAGAGAAGTAGCAAGACAAAAGAAAAGGACTTTGAGCTTCTAGGGGCAGCAAATTATGGGAAGATAAATACACAGGGAAATTAATGGTAGGGGCCAGCCCCGCGGCCGAGTGGTTAAGTTTGCGTGCTCCGCTTTGGCGGCCCAGGGTTTCACCAGTTCGGATCCTGGGCGCAGACATGGCACCACTCATCAGGCCACGCTGAGGTGCTGTCCCACATAGCACAACCAGAAGGACCTACAACTGGAATATACAACTATGTACTGGGGGGATTTGGGGGGAAGAAGAAGAAGAAAAAAAAAGAAAGAAAGAAAGAAATTAATGGTAGATAAGGACTAGTTTTAGCAAGGTTTGTTGTGTAGATTCCTCTGATGCCATCTCTAGTTGCCTCTGGTGCTTACCTTCTGTCCTTCCTGAAAGGGGGCAAGCATTTATAAATTTATGTCCTGCTTTTAGGCAAATAGGAGGAAGGCAGAGAATTTTCCTTTATCTGCTTCTCAATTTCCTTCAGCTCAAGGTAATCCTTATACCAAAGTGGCATATTTGGGAGTGGCATAGTCTGCTACCCTTCAGGGGAATAACCAGATACTGCCTTTTATCACAAATAATTCCTCAGCAGAAGGGGGTATTACAGACTACAGCAGAACAACAGTGGTGTGAGTCTCAAGATACATACCAAGGTTAGAAGGGAGAGGCAGGACTGCGAATGTGTATGAAAACTGGTTCTGAAAGAAACACCCCTCAAAATGTGTGTACTGTTTGACTCAGGAAATACAGTAATTATACTTGTAGGAATTATCTTAAGGAACGATCATGGCTATATGTGAAGTTTAAGTGACAAAGATAATCATACCAGCAAAACAAACAAATTGTGTCTTATGTGCATAAAGAAGGTCCGAAAGAGTATATACCACGGTGTAAACCAAGGTTTTCCCCGAGTGATAAAAAATAGATAATATAAATTTGCTTCTTTTGCTTTTCTCTATTGCTAATGCTCTCTATAATTAGTATGGCTTGCTTTTAAATTTTGTACAGAGATTATTTTATTTTTCATTGTTTAAATTTGTGTGTGGGTCTTTTCTGAGTTTGAAAGCATTTAAAAATATTCTCTGTTCCAGGAGTAGAGGTTAAAATTCCAGAGAAGAGGAATCTAGTTGCAAACGGGAGGGTTGTGGAAACATTAAGAGGTTGACTCTCCTCCCCATCCTCAGATTATCTCTTTTGATACTAAGCCAAGTCTTCTCCAGCCCACACTTCTGCCATGAAATGACTCCCACGGTGTCACGCAGACACTTGCAAGAGGCAGAGTGAATCTATGTTTGGGCAGCGAGCCTGGAAAAATGGAGGGTACTTGCCGAAAGGGAGTTGAAATTCCTGCAGAGTTTAATCATTTTGCATTTCTCCACGACTGGATGACCTCCTGGTCTTCTCCTTCCCGAGAATCTCCCTAAAGCTTGGGCACTTAGTCAGGTCTTGGGTGTGAACCATCTGGAAAGGAATGATTCTGAGAATAAACATCTTCTATCCCAAAGATGTGTCAGACTCTGAGTCAAGCGTTAGCCCTGGTCCCTCAACAACGTTAAGATTCTCCCAGGTGTGGAGAGAGGGAGAAAGATGCCATGGTGGATGATATGTGAGAATCAGGTGCAAAGGTCTGTGGGGTCCAGCCCATCATGCATAGGAGCATGTTTGGAGCAGAGCCTCCACGAAATGCATTTCAGTGGTGTTTGGTAAGCATTAAGAGACACAGGACTCTTTATGAAAAGAAAATACAGGAGACTCTCTAAACCTTTTCCACAAGACTCTCCCACTGGATAGCAGCAAATGAGCAAGCAGACAAGACTTAGGTTTTTACAAAAATTATAGTTGGGCAAATATTTGACCCTAGATGTCTCTGACTCCAAAAACATGTTTTGTTTTGTTTTTTAAACCACGAAATACTGTCACCAAATATATCAGAGTTTTTAAAACTTTTTTCACACAATAAGAAAATTTACATCATGATCCCTTACACACACATGCAAACACACACACACATCCTTACAAAGAAAAGCTTCTTAAAACTATACACTCTTTTACCATGTGTAAATAGATTGTTTATACTCTATCCTATTTCTTCTTTTTTTGATGCTGGTTTCAACCCACTTAATATATTTCACAATCCAATAATGGGTCAAAACCTATCTACATCAATTACACAAACTGCTTCAAGCAATTTATTTTGGAAATCATCTCTTAAATTTTCACGGGTTTATATTCCACACAAAATTTTCTTTTGCCCACTTCTTCCAAATCCTGCTCTAATACTTAATAACTGCATGATCTTGTGAAAATAACATCCTTTGTGCTCCAGTTCCATTGTCTATTAGGCATAATGGTAATCCTTAATTTGTAGTGTTGTTATGAGAACTAAGTAAGATAATATATGTAAGTTGAATGACCCATAATAAGTGTTTATAGGAAGATCACCTATCTCTTCTTATTGTTCCTGTATCATATTTTATTATTATTATGTTATTATTCTCATTATATTCATGGCAGCCCAGAGGTATAAGAGAAAGAGCACATATATAATGGAAATCTGTACGCACATATCTTTGATCCCAAGTTCTGACATTCACTAGCTGTCTGACCTTAAACAAATTACTAATCTCTCTCAGGATACTTGTTACTAAAGTGGATAGTGAAATATCTAACAAGGTGGAGGTGCTTCGAGGGTTAAATGAGACAGGGCATGGAAAGTGTCAGACACCTAGTAAGTGTTCAACACGTGCTCTTTCTCTGTGCAAGCTGCTGTCTTTCCTTTTTTACCTCTCTCCCTGCTCTGAAATCACCTTTCTCCCTCACACACACCTGTATATCCTTCCCAGCACCCTATTTAACCTAGCCACACACAGCAGGATGGTTTCTGGCTACAGTAATGATGTCTAAGTCATCCCAAACTCACTATGCCCTGCCGCATGTCAAAGCTGGTAAACGTAACACCACCATTGAGCCAGCCTTGAAGTGACAGCAAAGGTCTCATGAATTTCTAAGCTCACAGGACATAAAAAATATCATTTACTAGAATTCCAGGAGATGAGTAGTGTCAGCCTCACCTGACACAGCTACTCCTTGAAAGAAGCAATGAGACTCGGGGACAGGGCCACAAATCCTTGGTGACAGTGGATTATTGTATGGGGACGAAGTGAAGCTCGAAGAGAAGAACTAGTGAGATGGTGGAAATCAGGATCCAAACTCCAGAAAAGCTGTTAAACACCATGAAATTCCAGGTGTGATTGAATTAGTGTGTCTAAAAGAGAAGGTGTGGACGGTTCTGCTTCTATAAGAACGGTTACAGACTGGAGAAGATGAAGGAGAAATAACTAAATGTAATGTAGGATGCTGCTACAGAAAAAGGACAATAGTTGAAAAACTGGTGAAATTGGAATAAGGTCTGTACTTTAGTTAGTAGCATAGTATCAATTATAATTTCCTGGGTTTGATCATTTTACCATGATTGTTGAAGGTCTTAACATAAAAGGAAGGTTATTTTGGACCAGCTATACCATTGAGAACAGCTAGAAAAGCTGGAATAAATTATTGAGGTATAATTTTTTTTTTTTTTTTGAGGAAGACTGGCCCTGAGCTAACCTCCGTGCCCATCTTCCTCTACTTTATATGTGGGACGCCTACCACAGCATGGCTTGACAAGCAGTGCCATGTCCGCACCCAGGATCTGAACCAGTGAACCCGGGGCTGCCGAATCAGAACGTGTGAACTTGACCACTGTGTCACTGGGCCGGCCCCCATTGAGGTATAATTTGAACGTAGCAAAATGCATAAATCTTAAGTATTGAGCTCAAAGTACTTTCATATATGTAATACATAAAATGTAATATCCGCCTACACACACAACCCAGATGAAGATATAGAATGCTTCCCTCACCCTCACCTCATGAATCTGTGGTGTTAGAAATCAAGAGAATGGTTACCTTTGGGGGGAAAGAATGGAATAGGGATTGGGAAAGGAAACTAGGGAGATTTGGGGGGCCCTGGTAATGTTCTTTTTCCTGATTCAGGTATTGGTTAGAGAGTTGAGTTCATTTTTTGATAATTCACTGAGTTTACACCTACGGTTTGTTCATTTTTCTGCATATACGTTATACTTCTGTTAAAATATTTCAAAACTCTGACTCGAACTGAGTCTGACTGAGGGAACTGAGAAATGGAAATCATTTTAAGGTCTTAAGTGTTCCTAGGCACTGGAATTTGTGTTTGGGCCATATTTTCCACAATTCCCCCAGGACATGGTGTCCCCAGGTGACACATGGGCTATAAGAGGATAGTTCATCTGCGTGGCTTCGACATTCCAAAGGAAAGGATGACCACTTTAATGGAATGGGGTTATCGTTTCAAAGGGGACTTAATTCTTTTAAAATCAAGTATCAGAAATGTTTGATTCAATGGGAACTGAGCATAACAGATCAATTTTTAAAAAAAGAAGTTTTAATTAATTTAAAATTAAGAATTTATTAAAAATTTTTTAAACTAGATGAACCTTGAGAAAACACAAGAGGGCAGCATTTCATAGCTTTCTAAGTGAAGAATGCTGAATGAGCATTTTTAGTAAAGATACATAGGCTGAGAATGGACCTCAAAGACATTTTATTGAATGAGGAAACTAAAGTCCAAAGAGGTTATTAACTGAGTCCCTTTAAGTCCCCTTAAATCACAGGGGTCAGGATTGGCAAAACAAGGACCACAGCTTATGATTCCCAATTGTCAATTGAGTGTTTTTCCAAACCCCATACTGTCTCAAGTGGTCTTTCTGGATTAAAGATCTCTTGCTGCATCCCGAAAATGGATGACTTCTCACCAAAAGACCCATAGACAAGGTGTCCCTTTACTGTGGACACAGGTTAGGGCATAGGTGACTGACATCTGTTACTGAGAAGAGTAATTCAATTTAAGTAAAACATGAATCAACTTCCTGAACAGAAATATACTCCCAGTTTAATTCTGTGCTAATCTTCAACATAAGGAGCCCTTGAGGGAACAACGGTTAGATCATGACAGTTTTAAAAATATGGTTTGCAAATGTTAAAGCGGTACATTTTAATTTCGCCCTTGGATCACATTTTCTTGCATTCTCTCGCCTCTGAAGAGCTATTATCAAGCCTTGGTGAGGTAGATATAGTGTATTTACCCTCTTTAGAAAGACAATAAAATCAGGCTTTATGGTGAAAGAAGATAAAGGTTTGCTGTAGCTTTAACTATAGAGCCCATTACTACATCAAGGTTAGGCCTGGTGGATTAATTCCCAGAGTTCTTCACAGTATAAAAAGCCATCCTTTCTGCCCATGACGGCCAGAACGCAAGGTTTGCTGCTCCATGTTTAAAGGTGGCTACAATGTCAGGGAAATAAGACAAAAGCTCACCTCTTCTAACTAGAAGGATTGTGGGAAAAAGAAGGTGAATAGAAAGAGAGAAATTGGATGAAGCGCTCAGAGTGTGTGTCCTGATTTCCCTTCTCCAAGATAAAGCCTAAAATCTGGAGAAGAACGCCTACAGGAAGACAGATTTCTACCTTCCTTCTCAGTGAAGATGATGGAAAGTGATAGCCACGTCTTGGCAACCTGATGGTCAGCTGTGGTTAGTAGAAGGAGGCCTTGACTTTGAGCTTCTCCAGGCAGGTCTCTGTCCAAGGGTCCAGGAGTTCCTGAAGCTCCAGGAGACCTCGGAAGGTACCAGAGTGGAGAAACCTGCAGACCTACCCCATGGCCACTGTGGCAAAGGAGGCGGTTGCTCTGAGGCAGAGCCTGAGGGTGATGGGCAGGTCAGAGGGCTAGGTGGGAGATGTGGCAGAAACTCACGTGATCTGTAGGCTAGAAAGAGCCAAAGGGAAAGTAAGACAGGCAAGGAGGAACCCAGGCCCTGCCCAGGCAGAGAGAAAGCAGATTACAAGTTATAACAGCTACAGCCTGTTAAAGGCTGAAGATACTGAAATATCCTCCCATTTGGGCCAAACTCCTTTTTTAAGTGACAAGCAAGACAGCTTTGCTCCATCTCTTTCCCTAAGGGTGCATGTTAGCCCAGCTCTCCTTTGCTTTTTGATTCATTAATAATCCCTTTATGGCCTTATTCCTCTAGGGACCTTATACTAAGTCCCTGTGGTACTAAAGCAGAAAATAACTTGAATGGCATTGAACTTAAAAATCTCTCTTTGTTAATTCCCAACAGGTGTCTCAAGATTCTGCACCTCAAAACATTTTCACTCTTCAAGGGGCATGCCTTCCATATCTGGCATGCTGCCTGGGAGATCAAAGGAAGCCATTGGTCTCTCCAATATTGGCAGTCTTAGCCTAGAGAACCAGACGTCAGTCCTAACTCACGCAGCTAGGGATGTATCAAGCTTTCATGCTAACAGGACTCTCATTGGCCTGTCCATGGGTAACCTGGATCTTCTTTCACACGTTCCAACTCACCATAAATATGCAGCTAGACCTTTACTCTGAGACCCTCACCGTTGTGCTGAGGAACTTCAGTAGTGATAAGGATGCTCCAATCAGAAACAGAGTTCAAGGGACTGCAAAGAGCACCCCTTGTGAACCTCTCTGCCAGGCACTGGGACTGGGGATGGCTGTAGGTCTAAAGCTCTGGGGTAACTCCCTTCAGTGGTCTGGGCAAGAACTCAAGAGAATTGGTGAAGTCCTGTGGGAAGACAAGAGATTTAATGTTAATTAGTTGGATTTATGGATGGTAAGGGGACCACACCCCCCGGGGTCAAATCCCATCTCTGTCATTTACTGTGTAACTCTGGGAAAGTTGCTAAACCTCTCTGTACCTCAGCATTTTCAGCTGTAAAATGAGGACAATAATAACACCTACCTTAGAGGATTGTTGCAAGCAGTAAATGAGACAATCCGTGTAAAGTGTATGGTACCTGACTCAGAGAAAGGACAATAAATGTTACCTGTTATTGTTATTGGCTTAATGGTTTTAGATTGCTAAAAGAGACAGAGTTTAAATGGCTTCACAAATCAACACGTTTTCATACCCAGATTGTATTGATTAATACAAAATCATCTTTAATTTATTCACTGGTATAGATTCTAAACCCTAACCTAGAAATAGCCACACTTTGATATACTTTATATGATTCCTTCTACCCTGGTCTCCAGGAAGAATTATCACCATGTTCCTGGGTAAATTGCCTGAGTAAGACTGTACTTATGACAAGACTGGAGCAGCAAGTGAAAGAAACATTGAATGGCAGATTGTGACCTTCAGAAAATGTGGAGGCGTAGCTCTCGCCAGCTTCTGACCCTTTCAATAGGGGATGATAAACGCGTGGGTTGAGGGGAGCATTGGGCCTGCAGAGGTGTTTGCTTTGTTAGGGCAGTGGTTTTGTTCTATTTTGTTCTGAAACAAACAATGATGTGAACTGAATGCTTTCGAAGGAACATTCGTTCTACACTAAGCATCGCCCCAGTGCTCATTCTTGTCTTAGTCCCTGTCTCTCCACATATGTCTGTTGTCCACCTGTCATTTAGGCATTTTGAGGTTAGCACGTCTTCAGAAAACAGAAGGACCAGGACTCTATGGACCGGGACCCAACTGAGTTTCTGTCGCTGGTCTTCTCATTGCAGAAAGACGTCATGCATCCTCTCTCACAAACACAGATTCATACACAACCACCACCACCAACTCCCAGACCTGCCCTTCTCTCTCTTCCTTCTTCACAGTTCACTTTTACCTCGCCATCAGCGTGTAGGGATTCGTTCAGCAGAAGAGAGGAGGTGCCATTAATCTTTTCAATGTTTCTCACCTTTGTAATAGCTAAAACAAATGATTTGCTTCTTTTCACAGTTTTCAAACTATGTGACTCTTGGCTCGGAATTGTCCTAAGTAAACAAGGTGACAGGCAGATCCAAGTCTTTAGGCATCTTCTGACTCATTGGGAAGCTATAAGCACTAAGACAACCCCAAGCTTTGGTCTGGGTGGGAGAAGCTTCCAGATTTTAAGACTTCTTTTCTTGCTTCCATGTTTTTCGTCTCGAGCAGGAGCTCTCAGCGACACCGTTTTTAATTCCTGGCCGCAAGGTATCCTAAGTCAGGTTAAGTTCCCTGAAACAGAACTGTTATATTCACCGAGAAGTTAGACATTTATTCTATCTTTACACATCTGTGTTCAACCACATAGTCCCAGTTTAAGAATTCCATTACTGCACCGTCTCAAAGATTGTCATTTGTTTCTTGTTTGGGTTTTTTATTTTTGTTGTTGTTGTTGTTTTCTCTTCAACTAGAAACAGTGAAATACCTGAAAGAGTAGACACAGGAGCAGACAGACGAGCAGACTGGTCTATATAAGGGTAACAGCTTCGTCTCTTATCAGCGATGCCACTTTGGCGGTGGCCCCATCACAGTTTCACAAAGACTCATTGCCTTCCTGTGGAAATATAGTCAAGTAATATTTTTGAGTCCATCACTCTGTGCTAAGAGCCTTGGTTACCTGGTAGAGCCAAAGGGAAAAAGCCCTACGAGGCACATTCTGCACGGGAGACTGCTTATCTGGTCAATGCCACCATGTTGCCCAACTCCAGGGGTGCCATTCCTCAAAGTTTGTGTGAACGTGTCCCCAGTCATGCATTATGCAACTAACATGGCCTGTATGCGTTGGCCGTGAAGAGCACTACTCAGTACCTGCATATATCTATTTTAAATAAGTAAGATCTGTTCATTTCATATATTTATTTATAATAATTCCTAGAGGATTTCTCTAACTCAGAAGTTTATGAAACAACAATAGAATTTGTTGAGACAGACTTACTGATAAAAGCTAATGATTTTCAGCAGTTCCTTGGTGAGGAGTAATTGGTATTCTCCAGCAGAATACCATTGCATAGTAACTGGAGTTTGAGCTGTATAATTAATTGTGTAGTAAAGTGTAAATAATTCTCCTTCTAGAGTGTGGGTTCAGACTATCCCAACAAATTCTATTGTTCATAAAGTCTGAGGTACTGAGGGTTTCCTGACAATTCAACCCATGCCATCCATTTTCTTAGGGATGGCTTTTCTTTGTTTGCTAAATATTGCAACCTGACCCAGGGCTTCTGCTCAGTTTAATCACTTGGGGTTTGCACCTGTTCTTCCGGATCAATAATCTACTCCTGCTGTATCAATGGATGTGATTAGAGTTTGCTTCCTTTGGTGAGAAGAGAGCCTTGCTAATTGTGTTAAAATAAAGCAAGATTCTGATTTGTTTTGTTTTCCCTTTGAGCAGAAACATGGACACTATAACATTTCTTGTGTAAAACCAGTAAAATAATCTCTGATTGGTTAAAATCAGGGCTTACTATTAACTGTTTAAGTTCAAATTGTATATAAGCTGGTGTTTTTGAAGTTTATGATTGCAATCCACAGGTGAGTTTCAAATCAACTTATTGGACTGTGACTAGCATCAAAAAAAATGAAATAGAATAGAATAGGGTAGGATAGAATAGAACTCAATCGAATTGAAAAGACAACGTATCAGAATGCATACAGAATACCCATAGTATGGGTACCTGTATCAGGATTCTCCAGAGTAACAGAACCAGTAGGATGTGTATATATACACAAAGAAAATTATTGTAAGGAACTGGTTCATATGATTATGTGGCTAGCAAGAGCAAAATCTGCAGGGTGGGCTAGCAGATTGGAGACCCAGGAAGAGACACTGTTGCATTTCAAGTCCAAAGGCCATCTGTTGACAGAATTCCCTCTTGCTCAGGGATAGTCAATCTTCTGTTCTAGTTAGACATTAGACTGGATGAGGCCCACCCACATTATGGAAGGCAATCTGTTTTACTCAAAGTCCACTGATTTAAATGTAAATCTCACCCAAAAACATCCTCAAAGAAACATCCAGAATAATGTTTGAACAAATATATGGGCACTGTGGCCCAGCCAAGTTGACACATAAAATTAACTATCACAGTACATATTTGTGATAGTCATTCGTGCTGTTCACCAGCTATTTTTGTTTTTTTTCCCAAGGAACGTGGTAAAATTGCATTTCCCCACCCTCTTGAAATTTGGTGTAGCCAAATGACTTGGTCAAAGTAATGTGAGCAAAAGTGACATGTGTCATTGCAGTGGAAGTTTTAAGTGCCAGTATGGGATTCACCATGATCTCTTTCCCTCTGCCACCAAGACTGGTGAACTTTGAGATGGAAGCTGCCATCAGCCTGAGTCATAGAATGAGGACAAAGTGGAGCAGGATCCCCAGTCATCTCATAATGCACATGACATGAGCCAGAACAAAATCTTTGTTGCTTTAAGATTTTGGGGTTGCTTATTACTGCAGCATAACCTAGTGGATCTGACCATTCCAGTATGCTTTGTAAAATTACGTTTCAGTTATATATGTGTGTGTGTACTGAGCCACAATGCAAAATTAATCTCTTACTGTGTGCTATAATTAAGAAGTTTTGGGGGCTGGCCTGCCCGGTGGCACAGCAGTTAAGATCCCACGTTCTGCTTCGGCGGCCCAGGGTTCTCCGGTTCGGATCCCTGGTGTGGACATGGCACCGCTTGGCAAGCCATGCTGTGGCAGGAGTCCCACATATAAAGTAGAGGAAGATAGGCACGGATGTTAGCTCAGGGCCAGTCTTCCTCAGCAAACAGAGGAGGATTGGCAGCAGATGTTAGCTCAGGGCTAATCTTCCTCAAAACAAACAAAAAAAAAGAAGTTTGATAGCCAATGATACAGATTGTAGTTTTACCTTATATCACTTATCAGTAAAAAGATTAGAACGGGAAGGCCTCTTGGAAATTGTCTAATTCAGTGCTGTTATTTTAGAGATGAGGATAGTGAGGCCAAAAGAGCTCGAGTATTTTCTCTGAGGTCACAGAGTAAAAGAGGACTAGGTCTCAAACATGTATTAGACTTCAAGTCAATGGTTTACTATAAACCCATACTTTGCGGATAACCTTATGAAAGTGCTTTGAAAACTACAAAACCTCAGAAAAATGCAAAGTAATGACATTATCACAAGAGGGAGTAGAAGGAGGTGGTTAAAGGTCTAGGCTTTGTTAAACCTGGTTTAAAATGCTGCCTCTGCCACTTAGGAGCTGTGTGACCTTGGGGACATTATTTAACATCTTTGAAGCTGCTTCCTGATTTGTAAAATGAGGATAATCTTTTTTATCTCATATTTTCCCAATGAGTAAATGAGATCATGAACGTCAAGTTCTTAGCACGATGCCTGGCCTATTATAAGTGCTAGCAAATTATCTGTAGTAAATATAATACCAAAGAATTTGATTAAAAAAAGAAAAATAGAAAGGTACTCCTGGGCTGTTAGAAATGATAATAGCGGTTACTCTTAGTGATGGGAAGAAAGCATGTGGGATGTCTCTTGATTTTGATGCTGGTTATATAGGTGTGGTCATTTTATAAAAAGTCATCAAGCTGTCCACTTATGATCAATGCACTTTTCCGTATTTATGTTACATGTTATCAGGGGTAGGTTATCTGGAAGCAGACTCTAAGATGGAGATTTGTATTCAAGAAGTTTATCGGGGTAAGTGCTCTCAGGAACAGTACCTGTGAGAAAGTCAAGGCATGATTTAGCAGAGAGAGCAGGCGACTGGGAAGCAGTTGAAACAAAGGCCTTGACGAATCCTACAGGGAGCTCTGGAGGTAGGACGACCTTTTAGAGTCATCCAAATTGGAGCGAAGGGGTCAGGCCTTTATGCGTCCAAGGTGACCACATATGCTCTTTTGAGAAGTGGCTCTTCAAGTCTTTGTGCACTTTCTGTTCAGCAAGTTGGTCCCTTCTTTAAAGATTTGGCCTGTCCCCAGGGAAGGGGACATGACCTTGGATAAGGCAGCTCTCTCTTTTTCTTTTTACCTTTAAAAAATTGTTTTCAGGGAGAACATTTAAATTTTACTCTCTTAGTAAATTTGAATTATATAACACGGTGGTATCAGCTACAGTCACCAGGTTATACATTCGATCCTCAGACCTTATTCATCTTATAACTGAAAGTTTGTACCCTTTTACCAACCTCTCCCTATTTACCCCACCTCCACCCCCTGGTAACCACTCTTCTACTCTCTGTTTCTGCAAGTTTGACTTCTTTTCTTTTTTTCACTTTCCACATATGAGTGATACCATGCAGTATTCGTCTCTGTCTAGCTTATTTCCCTTAGCATAATGCTCTCCAGTTTCGTTTATCTTGTCGCAAATGGCAAGATTTTCTTCTTTTTTTAAGGCTGAATGCTATTCCTTTGTGTCTATATACCACATTGTCTTGATCCATCCATCTGTTGACGGCCACTTTGGCTGTTTCCACATCTTAGCTATTGTGAAGAACATGAGGCAGATCTCTTTAGCAGAGGACGTGTACTGGAGACAGGCTCAGCCAAGAGCTATTGGCCAGCAGGCTGGTGAATGAGTGCCTCAGTCTGGAAGGGGACCACAGCAACCTCTATATGCAGAATTAAAAGTTAAAAAAGAAGTATTCTGTCTTGAACAAGGAGAGACTAGAAGCATTTAAAAGAACAAATGAACAAAATAGGATGGGAAATATGGACAGTGACCACGGACTAGCAATGAAATGATTATATCAACTACCAGTAATTTGTTTTATTAACCTGAACTCTGGGCCAGAGTGGGCTATGATATATTTCATTAGCTACTTATCCTGAGCCAGATGTTAATGTTTGTTTATTCACATCCTGTTTAGTTCCAAGAAGAATTTCCTGTGACTTGTCCAGTTACAGCCCAGCAAGAGAGAATTTACCTATTAATAAATAGCCTGTTGTAGAATCTCCCATTTATAATGTGGAGCTCCAACGAATGGTAACAGCTTCCAGAATTTTCAGCCTTGCTGGCTGTTTCCAGAGGGCAGAGCTTGCAGGCGACATTCCTGCTGTTTAGCACTGTGTCAAGGATAGCCCCATCTGCTCCAAAAGGGCTTTGGTTGAGTTGTTGGTTATTTATGAGAGTTAAGGCTGCAGTTTTCTGGAAGGCACAGATGGCTTTGAGGTTGGAGAGCTCTCTGCAGTAAACACTGTGTTCCCTGTAGTGGCAAGGGGCCCATTGCGAAATCACATTCCGCTGGGCCTCGCTCTCCACCCTGCCACTGGGCTGAGTCGCTTCTTTGGGTGGGAGCCCAAAGTCACCGAGCCAGCCTTCCACACATTGATCCACTCCTTTTTCTCTGAGGGAAGGGCTGCCCTGGGCACAAGAAGACTGCTGGTGAGTTTTAGCCACCAAGATATCCTCTGCAAGGTGGAGAGGATCCTACCAGGATGACAGAAGGTAGCATCTCTCTCTGTTCCAAGTTGCATCATAAGTGGTTGTGCTTTCCAACAGTAGGGCTGAAACAGGAGCCAGCGGTGGCAGACCCGGGAGATGGACCAAGCTGGGATGGAAGGGACGTCTGCCTCTAACAATCCTCTTTCTCAAAACTTTTCTGTGGAGTCCTTGCTTTCCTTTCTGTTCCCCAACTCCCCGTTTAAAACTTGAGGTGCCCAGTGCCCTTATGGCTCTGCCAATGGCTTTTCAGGGTAAGTTCACTTCACCTGAGAAGTCTAGAGGTTCATAGGAACACCGAGTCCTGGTCCTCACATGTCTCTAATGGACTTTGTTAAAGTGCATTGCAAAGGGTTTCCAGGGTTGCAGAGTTCATAGTTTAGCCCATTTGCCAGGTAGCTCCAGCATTCTGACAGCTGTGTTTTATCTAACAGCTGTGTTTTATGTACACATACGGCCAGTGGACTTGGCAGCAGACACTCTATGAAAGCCTGTCATGGTGGATATGTATGGTTTTGTCTCCTAGAATTCTCTTCTCTTTGGGCGAAATGCTGCTTCAGACTATTGGGACTATTGAGTCCCTGTATCTTCAACTCAGGAAGGGCATATGACCCAAGGTGAACCAATGGCAGGAATCCACCATTTTGTTCACAAAGATCTCTTCAGGGATGGTCATTTGACACATGCCAGACTACTTGGAATTCTGGGACAGGATGTTTCCTACTGGAGCAGATGGAAGAGCACCCTTTCTTGTCTGATTATTAAGCTGTAAGAATTTGAGCCTGGACCTTCTCGCAGCTGTATTCCTTGCTACATAAGCTTATGTGAATAAAGCCCACACAAGAGAAGTAGAAAGTAGACAAAAGTAACAGCTACCCAGAGAGAGAGAAATCCCTGGTAGCCGTTTAGGATTTATTCATCCTTATTTCCTAACGCTAGAAGGAGCAGACATCCCAGTTTGTCCAAGGCAGTCCCAGTTCACGCCTATTGTCCAAGCTTAATCATTAACAGCTCCCTCTTTCAGTCTCACGAGTGTTCCAGGTGGATGATAAAAATAAAGCAATAAAGTCTTGCTTCCCCCTTAAATTAGTTCAAGCTGGTTTTCTGTCACTTGCAACCAAAAAACATTCTGCCTGCTCTACCACTCTTTTCTAAATTAATCAGGAAGACTTTCCCTAGTACAACTCGTGAATCTGATTGCTTCCACTTGCTTGAACTCTTTGGCAGATCCCTGATTCTATTTCTGGTTTTGGTCTCCACTTGCTCTGTGGAATTGACACTTCTAGCTCTTCCAAGCTTACCCAACCTTCTTGTCCTGATCTTGGATCGCCTCACTCCAGACTTTACTAAAGGTCAGCATAGCCCACAGATTTCATCAGAAGGTTCTGGGACCAGGCTTAGAGAAGGAAAGAGCCAGGGTAGGTCTAGGGGGCCACCGGGATTAATGAACTTCAACCGTTCTTCCCATCCTTGCATTATTCTGCTCAAAATTCAAAATCCTGGAAGAGTGTTGCTTTAACTTGTGTTTAGGGCCCATTTTTTCACTAAGAGAGACTAGGGCACTACGATAGACATCTTATCATAACTGTACAACAGGAGAGAGGCAATTCACCCCAAAAATACAGGTGTGGTTGGCAAAAAAATGGGAATGGGTGCCGGGAGACTAAAAACATTCAACAGCGTGTATTTAATAATGCTATTCAGCACTTTTGCCAGTTGTTTGTGTGTCTATACCAATGAGAGCTGAGTGAGCTCTTAAAATATATATGACTGGTGCTCAGAAAAATTGGAGATGAGGTGGTTGGTCCTTCTAGAAAAGTCATGAATCTCAAATCTGATCACCCTAAGTGATAATGCTGGTAGTCTGTATACATAGTGCATTTCTATATTCCATGATCATGACACAGAAGTTTTGCCGGGTATTTGTAGGGATTTTGGGGGGGTTTCCTGTTGTACCCAATCTCTTGCCTCAAGTCTACCCTGCTGGGCTGTCCATCAGGGTTGTTCCAACCCTACATTAAAGCCAGCTTCCAACCCCTCCCACAACTCAGTCTCCAGCTTGAGCCCCCCCTCCTGATTCCATCACTCTGCACTTCTGCCTTTTCCCCCTCTTTTGACTTCTCGCCTTGTCATTTGCTCTCCTCCTTACGGCCATCTCACCATTCTGAACTTCCAGCACTGCCTCTCTAGCCTTGCATTTTGGTTCTCTCTTTTCCCACCATCCTTCACCTATAGAAGCCCTTGGCTAACACATCATTCAATTTAGTTTGGCCCCGAAGATCTTATTGCTTGTCACCGACTCTTGCAGGAGGGACCTCCACTGGTTCATTCCCAAACTGATGAAGGCTGTAGTGAAGAAAAGTACTGGTCCTAGAGTCAGACTCGCCTGATTCATATCCCAGCTCTGCCAGGTTTGTCAATGTGCAAACCTGGGGCTTAACTTCCCAGCAGAATGATGCCCAGTCACTTTCCCAAAATGCCACACACAATTTTGCAGATTTGTTTCATGTGTGAATCTTTACTTCTGCCTTATTTGGTAATTAGTTATTTGTTTTCAAATAACTAATTTAAATCATATTTGTTTCCTTCTCTTCAACACCATTGCATTAGTCAGGATAAGGTCAGCTATGTGTGCTACCATAACAAATAAGCCCCCCAAATCTCAGTAGTTTAAACAATAAAAGTTTGTTTTCTGCTCACACTGTAGCCTGACGTGAGTCAGGGCGCTCTCCTCCACAGAGGACTCAGGCATCCAGGCTCCTCCTGTCATGTGGCTGCTCCACTGCAGAATCTTTCTCTTCTAGGCCCACCTAAGGGGGAGAGAAGGAGTGTAAGATTTCACAGGCTATTATATAGCCAGCCTCAGAAGTGGTATACACAACGTCTACTCACATATCATTGGCCAGAGCTGAGTCACATTGTCTCATCCAGATGCAAAGGGGACTGGAAAATGGAGACTTCCTATGTGCTCAGGAGGACTAAGCAGGATTGGTGAGCAACCGTCTAGTCAGTCTACCACAACCACAGTTCCCAGTTGGGGTGTGCCAAAAATGAAACTGCATAATATTATATGCTTACTATAATATATAATGATATTAAGCACTTATATGCCAAGCATATAATAAGGTCTTGATGTGGGTTATGTCATTTAATTAAATTCTCACAATAGGGGCCGGCTCAGTGGTGCAGCTGTTAAGTGTACACATTCCGCTTCAGTGGCCCAAGGTTGGCAGGTTTGGATCCAGGGTGCGGACATGGCATCGTTGGTCAAGCCATGCTGTGGTAGGCGTCCCACATATAAAGTAGAGGAAGATGGGCATGGATGTTAGCTCAGGGCTAGTCTTTCTCAAAAAAAAAAAAAAAAGAACAACTGTGTAAATATGTTAATATGAAGCAGGTGACTATAAGGGCATAAAGATAAGTCTGCTTGAATTCTGTAATTTAATCTAACTGAGTTTGATTCACAAATACGTCGTCTGGCTGATATGGAATAGAAGGAAGTTCTGAATGACGCTGCTGATCACAAAAGATCTTGTGCTCCACTTCCGGCTTTAGTTTTGCCTCCTAACACACTTTTGCCTTGAACAAATTACGACTTTTGGTTCCATCCCCTATTTCAGGTCCTAAATAGCAAGATATCTTTCTGTTGCTTGGGTGCTGATCTATTGCTTGTTTGTCATCTTACATGGACTCACCAACAGCTATAGCCTCTCCACATGGATTCTCCAGTGCTTCTCCCACTGCACAGCTTTATACCTACACTCGTGTGTATGTTTGCCGCCTCCCAGCCAGCACCCTAGAGATAGGGTTCAGCATTCAGTAAGTGCTAGACGAGGCTGCTAGAAGCTGATAAGGAGAAATAACATATTTTAAGTCAAAATAGGGAAGGAAAGAGTAAGAGAGAGGAAAAGTCAGTTGGTGGTTAAGAGAACAAAAAGCAAGGAGGATCAAAAGGAAATAGCCTTGCGCTCTAACTTGTAGTCAGCATAAATTTTTTAAAAAGGAAGGTTTACTTGAACTTAGCTAGAGTCTAGACCCTCACTAGAAAGAAACTTTTTGCCATGCAAGGAGAATATTGAAGGAAAAGCTGTGCGAACACTGCTTTTATTTTTTGCAGTAGAAATCCCTTTGGGGTGGCAGAGGTTAGGAATGGGGTAACACTCCAGCAGGCAAATGAGAGGCAATCTGTGTTCATACAAGGGGTGGTCTCAGCCCTTACAGAACCCTCTGATTGTCTGACCCGGCAGACTTGCTGGACAAACCAATGCATGCTTTGTTTCTGGACTTGCTCTTTTTCATATGAAGAGGTTTACATCATCCAAAGGCATCCATGATGTAGTTGATGCGAACAGAAACAATTTCCAAGGAGCAAGAAGAGGGTACTTCAGCCCATAGTTGAACATGGCTAATGGGGGATGTGTACATTCTGCTCCCTCTTCATACAGCTGGGACCCGAAGTCAGGAAGCCCC